>NC_052113.1:1561999-1578003 GCF_012273895.1 Zerene cesonia | reverse complement strand
ATAATACACCATGATAATGACGCTCGGATACCTACACTCAAATTTCTTATGTCTGAGTTGTCCCATCTTTTTTTAGATTTCAGCGAATGAAGAGGTAATAGAACACAGTATCGTTGTGTTAGGCGCGCGCACTACAGTAAGTGTCAAATTAAAAAAAAAACTTAATATACAAACTTTGCAAGACCGCTTCCCTTGCCACAAATAAAAAAAAGTGATTAGTGTTTGCGTCTTTAGAAATATTCAAATTCGGAACAAAATGTGGGTGAAGGTGAGCTGTCTTGTGAAGTAACAACAATTTTGGAAATGGAATTTGGAGTGTTCTATTTTTAAACTTTATGGAAAGCGCCAGTGCTTTGAAGTTTTTTTTTAAGTGCAACCTCTTCCATAAAAGTATATTTTTAAAAATAGGACAGTGTGTGAAGTATAGTATGCCCGGCATTGAATTTCATTGTGTTTATTTTTATAACCAGCTACGTGTAAAACAATTTAACCGCTAAAAGTTTATATTAAGAAGTTAGTGGTTGCGTATAACGAACGCTATGAATAAAGTTTAGGTAACAGTGATTTCTAGTGAAAATTGTGATATTTACACTTCTATCAAAGGATTTGTATTTAAAATTGAATTGTTTTTGAAACTTACGATTTTCTAACATACCTAATATGCAACATAATTTTGAAACAGTTTTGGTTTGAACCAGTTATTCAAAACATTCTGTAGATTCGTTATCCCCTTCCAGAGGCAAACCCATCAATCCGAAAATCGTTAAAATCTGTTCACTCGTTCGAGTCGCGTAATGTAACTAAATGGACTTATAAACGTTCATATGTTTTATTACACAGCAACATACAAAGAAAACGATCAAACCAATGCAAATTCCGCCCGCGTAAGTTAGCATTGTATCGTTTCACTTATGTCGCGAAAGGGAGCAATTTCGGGTGATATATTTCTTTTATTTCCACGGGGTATAACCTCAAATTGATATTCAAAGTCGTCCTCCGAAAGGGACATCTCGAGAGACGAAACAGATTAATATATCCACCAATTGAATAATAGGGAAAGTTGGGACGATAATATTATGATGGGACTGGGGAATTCAGTGAGGAAGATATCTGAAGAATGGATGAATGACGCGAAAGAGTCTATAGGTTATGTTTTCGAGATGTTTTAAATATATTGTACTAGCTGTTCGCCCCGGTTTCGCTCGTGGTAAATATATAGACTATGTCGCTCAGTGTAGTTGCAGCTTTCTAACGGTGAAAGAATTTTTGAAATCGGTCCAGTGGTTTTTGAGTGAAAACGCTATGAGCGTACAGAAGTTTCAACTTTATAATACTAGTGTAGATGACAGCTGCATTCGTGTAGGATGATGATGATTGACATGACTGTGTTTGTGTGTAGGTGTGCGTGTGTGTGTACGAAAATATCACATATTTTCGTTAGCTGTTAAATATCTTTATGTTGACGTGATTTATAAGGTTTGAGAATGTAGGATAAGGAAAAGACGATGTAATTTATAAAAAATCTCGGAAAGATTTATTATCCTTTTTATTTTTACTCTTTTTTAAGTCAAAGTCGGCAATGGAGCTGGTGGGTCCCCTGATGAGGCCTACCACCGCCTTTTACCATTTGGAGAGTAAGATCAATTGCTGAACTTACGTCTTTGCAATATCATGCAATATTTCACACCGGTTTTCTGTGGGGCTGTGGTACTTCCCCGGTGCGAGCTGGCCCAATTTGTGCCGAAGTGTGCTCGACTCCCACATTTTAAAAATCTTTTAATAAGTCTATCTATGTTCCTTTATTAATTACTAGATATTCGCCCCGGCTGCGCCCGTGTTACATACATAGCTTATACCACTCAGTGAAGTTGCAGCCTCCTTAGTGTTGAAAGAATTTAAATCAGTTAAGCAGTTTTTCTATGAAAATATTACAAACATACTTACTTACAAATCTTTCCTATATAATATCATGAGTATAGAAAAACTATAATAATAAAGTAACTATTAGTATATGCACATAATTTGATAATGTAAATTATAGGTTTAGCTTTCAACCCAATACAAAAAAAGTTAAATAAGTATTAATGTACTGACACACAAACAAACACACATTGCATAGTCGTCATGAATTACAACAAAACGTATTTGTCAATTTCCATTATCCTACATTTTCTGTCAATGTATGTATATGTTAGTACAGTCAGCAAAATAAGTTCATTAGTTTAAAAGGAAATAAATGTTTCTGAACGTAGATTTATTTGTTACTTTTCCTTATTTTCGCAAAATATTTTACTCTTTGCCCTATATGAGGGCAAAGAGTACGTACGTAGTAAACATACGTGTCAATAACTCTTATTCATTGAACCAAGTCTTCACCTTCTAACTCAGGGACGTAAAGTGGCCATGTTAGGGTCCTTGCAATAAATTACGCTATAAGTTCATTTAGAAAGGGTATTCTTGTCCCCAGACGTTAATTAGTTAGCAATAACTTTGTCACATAATTGAGACGGTGTCCTCCCTGAGGTCTTCGGGATTTTTCGGCGGCTTCCGAAAATTGGGTGAACTTTGACCTTTCAAGATCATTGTTTTATTATGATAATATAACTAGCTGCACTCCGCGGTTTCAATCGCTTAAGTCCGTATCCCGTAGGAACGTTTGAACGCGCTAATCTCAGGAACAACTGTTACGTTTTGAAAAATTCTTTCAGCTGTAGATAGCCCATTTATTGAGGAAGGCCTTACGTTATATATGTACCACGGGCGAAGCCGGGGCGGACCGCTAGTAAATAATATAGTATTATATGTAGTCGTATGATTTGTTATTTCTATCGACGAGATTTTATCTACAAGTTTTATTTGAGAAATAATTTATTAATGCTTTAAACATCATCATCATCATCATCAGCCCATATATGGTCCCACTGCTGGGATACAGGCCTCCTTATGAGGGCTTAGGCCATAATCCACCTTAATCCACGCTGGCCAAATGCGGGTTTCCTCACGATGTTTTCCTTCACCGTTTCAAGCAGTGGTGATGTTATCTACATGCGCAGATAAACTAAAAAATCAATTTTTTTCCTGCACGCTCAACCGTCTCGAACCACGACTTACCGATTTTGAAGTTCGAGGTTCTTACCACTGAGCCACCACTGCTTTAAACATAGGAATATAGAAAAAAAGGTGTGCGTGCGATTCACACACGATAGAAGAAACTTCAGTAAATTAACAAAAGAATGAGATGAATATATATAAAATATAAAATAGTGTATATATTTCTGTCTCATTCTTTGCCGGCTTCATTCTACACATTTTTGTATTTGTGTGTCTTACTTGTCGTGTTTTCCGTTGCGTCAGGTTTGAAATCACAACGATTCTAAAGAAGTTTCACTCCGATAATGATTGTTTGTCATTTTTAGGTGCGCGGGCCACCTTGATAAAGTGACAGTGAACAATCGTGTGTTTCTGCAAAATGGCGTATTTTTGATAGAGGTAAGTCTTTATTTTAATATTATGTCAATTGTAGGAAATAAGTTATCATTTATGGTAAATAGGTTTGTCACTTAAAAAAATCTTATAATTAGCTAGTGGTCCGCCCCGGATTCACTTGTAGGGTTGTTGTATGGTACGTTTGAAAAATATAATAAAAATTTGCCAAATTGGTCGAGCCGTTCTCGAGTTTTACGCTTAACACATATGGCCATTCATTTTTATTTATATAGCATTATTAAAGGAATATTCAAATTATGTAATGAAACTCATTAATTACAGCACGTATGTTAATGAGTATAACACAGTTTATATTTAATGCATAAATTGTCTACATTTTAACTACAAATGGCAAAGCAACGGTAATTATCTGATAAATTGCAGTTTTTAATTTACGCTACGGTGTTGAAAAAGAAAGCTTTTGCATTCATTTTATATCGTTCTCTTTATACAAGTTTGAAATGATGATAATTTCTCCCGTTATATTTTAAAAGACGCTATAATTCTTTACTAAATCGTGCCTGGGATAGTTTCTTTATCAAGCGACTTCAAAAATGGAGGAGGTTATCTATGCGTCTGTTTTTTGTGCACGCTATCTCTTAACGTTTTGAAAGCTGGTGCCTACCGTGTGGTTCCATATATCCATATATTATAAATGTGTTGTTATTATTATTATAAATGTGAAAGTTTGTTTGTTTGGATGTTTTCCCGTCAATCATTATGAAACTAGACGGATTTTGATGAAATTTGTTAAACAGACGCGGTATGAGCTGACCTGGGTGATAGGATACTTTTTATCCCGATTAAATGCTCACTTATCCGCGCGGATCCCGAACGAGCGTCTAGTATTCGTTAAGGTCATCGATTAATCCCGTACACATTGAAACAAAACATGATTTCAACAGCTTGTAAATGTCGCAGGTGATGCGGAAGGCACACGAGCCAAATGCATATGAGTCAATAGGACAGCTAATTTTAGCGAGACGTCGTTTATTTTTGTTTGAGTGTTCGTATGCACATTCTTGATACAGCGGCTATTCTTTCGCATTTCTTGATAATGTAGATGTTTTGATACGTATCCATTTTTCTGCTATCCCTACTTATATTTAAAATGCGACATAAAAAAACTGTCTGTCTCTTTTTCACGTCTAAACTACTAAACTGATTTGGTTGTAAATAAGTACAAAAACAGTATTAAAATTTTAAAAGGATACGGGATTTTTTTTCGGTCTTTCTTTTTCGGTCGGTTTTAAATCCACATTTGTTTATATTTCCAACCAACTTCAAAAATGAGGAGTTTATGAATTAGCTTTTTTGGCAATGTTACCTCATTATTTTTTATTGGATGAACTGACTTTTATGAATCTTTTTTATCAGAAAGCTGTTGCTTGCCATGTGGTACCACTACCATTTGGTCTAGTACTGGTTATTTGAGGCAGTTTAATTTGTTGTTAAAAAATAATGATTCCTCTCTAGAAAGTTCTTAAGCGTTGGTACATCGAACATCTCCAACGTACCAACGTCGAATATCTACAATTATTGCCAGAAAAAAACCCGATATTAAATCAGTAATGAAGTTCCCAACTTCCTCAGAATCACCGGAATAAAAGTTTCCCGGATTTACTGAATATTTAATAGTAGATTCGACGCGAGTTCAAGAATTTCGTTTAATTAAATTCTGCTTTGTTTGTAAACTATTTAAATATGGTTTTCATATAACGTATATAGATACACGAAGTGAGAGCATGGAATGACTACATAGTATCAAACAAAGTCGCTTTCTCTGTCCCTATGTAAATTAACCCTTAAATCTTTAAAACCACCCAACGGATTTTGATGGCTTTTTTTAAATAGATAGAGATGCTACAAGAGGAAGATTAATATGTATAATAACATCTTAACTACTTCGAGTTAAACGCGTGCAAAGCCGCGGACAAAAGCTAGTATTCTATATTTTTTGAAAAAAATATAGAATACTACATACAATATTAATACTATATACAATATTAATTTTTAAGGTGTTAAATTAAGGAAAATATATTAAAAGGTAAATCCAGCGTATAATGGCATCAAATATATAAATACACTGCGTGTTTTTATAAGTCACACCAAACAAGTTGAAACAAAGAAATAAGTAAGTGTAGGCTATCTAAGTAACTTTGAGACGTGTTTAACTTACAAGTAACTACGCTTCAGTTAACTTTATTACTGCGTGTAGAATTACCATGGATTTTGGGAAAAGTTGGACTGATATAAACCCTTTTTTGTTATCTGTTGTACCAAACTGAATGAAAGCGATCTTTTGTATACTTTCAAATAGAAAGAGGAGACATATATAAATTTTATAAAAAAGTGGTTGCCTGTAAAGTCGGTTTTACGGGCGAAGATTTTACGTGACAACGTCTTTTTCTTGGTAGAATATTTATTGATATGAATATTATTAAATTGCACAATAGGAACAAGGAATTTAATGAAAATAAGAATTGCACAAATTGTAACTATGGAAAATATATTTTGTTTACTAAAAAGACAGAGACAGAGACAAAGCACGCGCCGATTCAATGCGCCTAATTCTCTAGTGCTGCGCGCGCGGCGGACCGATCATAGTTCGGTGACTCATCGTAACGTTACCGGGCGTTACACTTTTTCATGAGTGACTCCGAGCCGCAACCTAATTTGACGTTGTCACGTCAAAAAAAAACTGTACAATCATTCAAGCTGTCTCTAACACTATTTTTACTGTTATATTTTTACTACTTTTATAGATAATTTAAAATACAATGTATGAATCCATTCGCAGAACGAATGATCCTAGGCGGCGGTGATCGCTTTTACCGTCCAGGCGAACCATTATGACATAAAAAAGACACACAAGAAAGAGAGACAAGAAGTAGTAATTTATCCCAAAAATTAGAACGACGATTCGAACAGTTTGATGTTTATTTCAAATTCCTTAGTATTATCTTTTCTTTGATTTTACGCAAGTATTATACATTCAGAAATTAAAGACTTTTAAACGGATTTTAGACGCAATTTTACCTTCGTCAATAAGTTGGCTATCTAACACTGAAACAATTTTTATTTATTTATTTATTTATTTTTTATTTATTTATTTATTTATTTATTTATTTATTTATTTATTTATTTATTTACACTTTATTGTACAATACATATACAGTTAGTCTATTTTTAGTCACTATACAAAATCTAGTAACCAAATAAATCATGCTCATCCACAAGGCAGTAATAGTTTACAAAGCTCGTATTCCTCACTGCCACTACCCATATCTGAACTCATTGAAACTGCGTTAGAGTATCTGACGTCATGTAACAAACACTGCTCGTGAATTAGCCTATACATGGAACGGAGTGAACTGGAAACTTGTAATGTACATATAACAAAATTTTATGAATTTTTATAATACATTACATCAAATAAAATAAAAAAAATTTAGATACATTTTTTTTGTATTTTTATGTTATAACGGGCAGCTGAGCTGGTGTTTTGCCTGATGGTAAGCGATCACCACCGCCCATGAACATTCGTAGAGGCTCAGAATACTGCGAATGCGCTGCCCGCTTTGAAGAGGTAAGGGATAAGAAAAGGATTGAAAGAGGGAATGTACTGGGAAGGGTAAGAAAATGGAAATGGGCTTCCGACTAATCCGTTCACCGTACGAAACGCAAAGCAAGCTATTATTTCACGCCGGTTTCTGTGGGGGTGTGGTACTTCCCCGGTGCGAGCTGGCCCAATTCGTGCCGAAGCGTGCTCGACTCCCACAATAAAGCAGTTTGGTGAATTATCGCGATATTCTATAACTTTAATTCATAGTTGAAATGTTTATGAATGTTTTGAATATAATAATTTTTACTTGCGTAAAATTGAGAAATTATTAACTTACTACAGTACTTTATTGTTATAATTTATTAATCATTACCCTTTAGTATAAATAGTAACATTATTCACTTTTTCTGCCTATTTATGTCAATTCCGATTTGTGAACGCAAATAAATAAACTTACTACAAGAATCATTTTAATACGCTTATGTTCATAATATGTAACCGACTTCTTTAGACTCTATCGTGACCCATTTAAAACGGACACATTTAATTCAAACTATAACACAAGGATCGGTGACAATACAATAATTTCATTAGTTTACCTTATTATCCTAATTAGGATCACCTCGATCACCTCACCTTAGGATCACGAATTAAATATTTCCTTATTCTTACTATCTCAATCAAAGTCAATTAAATGGTGTTTTTAATTTTATTTTAATACTAAATATATTGTTATGTATAAATGGATTCAATGATACCTACGTCTAATATAACCAATAAATAAAAAAAAGTTTTCGTAGTCTTTTTTTCTAAGTTCTCGGAAAAAAGTAAGATCATAAAATCCATCTAAAACATCTGGTGCATATTGACAATGATTGCCACCAAAGGATACGCCTACGATACGATTCCTGTGTAGCCGTCGTCACGTACGCGTTGCGTGCTAACGATATGCTTACGACACGACTTTGTGTGACGGGAGAACTCAAGAAATTCATGAATGATTTGGAGTATTTTAAATTACATAATTAATTTCTCTAAGTCATTTCAATACGTAATTATAATAATAACGTATTTTCGTATTTGATTTACTGAGCCGGGTTCATAAAATAAATTTATTTTCAGCGAAATAATAAACTTCTTGATTCCAGGCACTCTAACGTCTTGGCATGTATTTGGCGGTTGTTCTATAGTCTTTTGTCTCGCGAGAAATTTAATATAAATCTGGAACGAGCTTCGGATGCGAAGTTTTTGTTGAGACTAATTTGATGGCATTTTTATTCCTTTATTACTAAATGTTTACTTGACGCAAATGTCAGTTGTGGACTGCTTTTAGAGTTAATTAGTATACTTTGAACATTTGTCTAAGTTCGCACTTTTCTACTATTCAATTAAAGGTCAAAGGTGTCTTTTTATCAAGCGTCACTAAACCGATTCCGATGGAATTTGGTAAGAGGATAGTTTGAGACCCGAGAATGAACATAGGATAGTTGTTATCTCGGAAATCCCAAGCGAACAGGAACTATGCGGCGAAACCCCTAAACTGTCTTTTTTATGTTGACTTCACGGGCGAATAAGTATTATTATTATTATATGTTGAGTTATGTAGAAGTCAATGTGTCTATTTCCGCGCATTTTTAGTGCTTTGCTTTTAAAACAATAGTTACACAACTATGACATTGGTTATTTTACAAAGAAAAGGGAACAGATTAGTGATTTTTGATACGTTAACACTAGTACCTATTTCGTTTACTTCTTGTCATAATGAGACCAAACAATTGCCTGAAAATATTTGATAACTCAGGAACAAATAAATTAGTGACCTCTTAATAAAAGAGGTTATAAGGATTAACTGATAAAGTTTATTCAAGAACTTTTATTTGTCCTGTCAAGCAAAAACGTTTTTTTTAGAGTTTTTAACTCCATAGAGTTCATAAACAAGCTAAAACCTAGCTGCTAGCAGGTTTGAAGACTCATCATTACCAAGAAAAATCTCTTTGTACAGCATTTAGATAAAATCTGAATTCTATTTTGTACAAGGAAACAAATTTTAAAAATTCACAAACGCCATTACGTCGTATACAGAATTCAACTGCCTGGCATCATAAAGCTACTTCATATTCAGAGTAATGTGTCTTAGTCGGTAAATTATGTGATGTCGTTAGCAAGGGCATTATATTAAGCGCAATCTCATGGGGAGATTGTGACATGGAATATCTGCGATCATTACGTCTGAATGTGTTGTGTCTATGTGTGTATGTGTGATGCTTTTGACTTCTACCGTAATATTAACAGTTCAAGTACCTTTAGATTAGGCTTAGTGAGTGAGGTTAGTTTTTAGTCGCACTGCATTAATTTATATGAAGATAAGAAGTAAATGTGTTAATACTAGCTGCGCCCCGCGGTTTCACCCGCGTAAGTCCCTATCCCGTAAGAATATAACGATAAAAAGTTGCCTAAATGTTATTCCAGTTGTCCAGCTGTCTACGTACCAAATTTCATTGTAATCAGTTCAGTAGTTTTTGTGTGAAAGAGCAACAAAAACACACATATCCTTACAAACTTTCGCATTTATAATATTAGTACGATGTGAATTATGATGCCTTCATTATTTCACTGTTGTCTGTAGTTTCATCCGTGAGGTCAACTATCAGGTTGGCTCTTTAGAACGGGGAAATCTGGATGGAAATAAAAGCATAGGAAAGGAATACCCGTCTCTATATTTTGGATTCCTACCAACTAAAACCCCACTGTGTTCCGCTTTAGTGAAGACCAGTGAATACCACGGCAACTGGTTAATATACGACCGCCACAATTCTCGGAACCATCAGGTTGCCTGATAGAGATTGCTGTGTAGAAAGAGTGAGAGTGTAGAAAGAGCCTTTTGTACATTATTTGAGTGCTTGATTACTTTTTATAAGATTTGCTTGTTTCTTTTCGGTACAATGTAGCATTATAAATAAAACGTTATTCTTTGAGCTTTTTTCCGGAAGGAAAACTACTTTACAACAAAGAAATCAGTTTCTTTTCAATAAATTTTATTTGAAATATTCTCATTGCTCTTACTTATATAAACTTTACTAATATTACTTGGTACAGCTGTTTTTGTGCGTCCCCACCGCGATTCGTACCCAGACTTCAACCACTGTACCAAGGAGACGGTCATTGGTGGTTAAGTGGTAAAATGTTTAAATGCAAGAACATGTGCAAACAGCAAAACAAAGGTTATTGTATCGACAGCGCCGTATACTTCGATCAGTATGATAATCTTCGTCTAAATAAATAGAGCGAGAAATATATACAATCCATTCTAGAGAATTCCATTATCTCCTGTTAGTTTTAGGGAACAATATGCTGCGTATAGTGTTGAAATTTCTTTTCACCCAGTTGCAAAAGCTTTGAAAAAGCGGTAGGGATGTTCGTTATTTAACAATACAGTTATATTTTTTACGTGAGATGGTTTCAGAATTAACGTGTAGCTTCGTGAAGGATATCTTAGTGTGATATTCACACAGTTGAAATATATCCAGAATGATTTTTTACTTTTGATTAGAGTGAACGCTTTTTAAACTATTATAAAAACCCGCATTGTTTAACGTCTATTTAAAAATATATATATGAAAATCAAATAGAATGAAAATCAAATATTTTTTTGAAACTAGTGATGCTTATTTTAATATAAGACCATTAAAAAATTTCATTTCTGTACGAAGTTGCCAAGCCCTCGTGCCTAAGTGGCCACTTGCAAAAATTACGAATTTTGAAACTTGAAACTTCAATGTTTCTGAAACACTCCTGAAATAAAATATTTCTTTCATAGATTTATTTTTTCGGCGTGGCTTGGGGATACTTTTTACTAATTAAAACATATCTGTTGTTTTGTATAGTACCTGTTTAGTTATCTGTGGTTCTATAGCTTAATTGGTTTATTTGAATCTCCCCTTAAATATTACTAATTAATTCATATCTATTATTAGTAGACAGCTGAAGACTTGGGTCGTTTGAAGTTACTAATCTCAGGAACGACTGTGTATTGGTTGTAAATTTTGACATATATATTAATTTTTGTATTATCCAATGATAATGTATATATGTACAATATTATTGTAATGTTAATGTATATAGGCCATTTATGGAAGGCTGCATGTTATAATGTAACTATCATCATTGACGTGAGTGAAACCGCGGGGCACAGCGAGTGACACAGACAAATACAGAGCTATACAGGTCGTCAGGCTCTATCTTTTCCCACACTGAAATCAGTACTGTTTTAATACGTCACCTGAACCCCCAGACCTCTTTCCTAATCAAAACTTTGTCTTTTTTACAACTCAAACTTTGTTTATTACGTCATAAACAACTTGTAAGGTCTTGAACCTGTAATATATGTTTTTTGTCATAATAATAAAAGAAGCACTCGTATAAACGGAGGTCCGTGTCCTTTTCCTTACATTTCCCAGTCTATTCCTTCTTTCCAGTTGTCAATTCTTTCCTTTTTCCTTAAAAGTGGGTAGTGCATTTTCAGAGGCTCTACCTCTGCGCATGTTTATGGGTGGTGGTTATCGCTTACCATCAGCACAGTTGTCCGCTATGACATAATGAAAAATATAAATAAATACAATGTTCTTATTAAACGGAAACTACTTTGAATAATCAATATCATAGTTGAATAACAATAATTAAGTATTTGACTGGTCGGACTAAGCCAATTGTAGATAAATTGATTCAATTTGGTCGAACAATTCAAACCAAAGACCCGATAGTACAATACTTATCAATGATACATAGTTGAGTGCAGTCGTAGAGAAAATGCTTTTTTTTTATTTCAATCTAATATGTAAAATTCTCGTGTCACAGTTTTCGTTGCCATACTCCTCTGAAACGGCTTCACCGATTTTGATGAAATTCATAGATAAGGTTTTGGTATTATTTGCTTGCTTATTTAATGCGTATTGCATGAAATAAGTAACCAGCAATAAGATTTACAATTAGAAATAAAATAAATAATTACACGCTTGTGCTCGTGACTGTACATTATGAATCACTAAACCCCATATCAATTAAATATTCAGTGACTGTTTCATTCATGCCCTTTCAATATATGACCGATCTCAGCATTGTGACCGAATTATATCGAACTGTTAATTCGATAAGTCATTAATAATTATATTGTGTGGTTCAAACTGCCACTAAAATATTTGACTAAACTTTTTTATCCCATAAGCGGGCAACTTGGTGGTTCGCATGATGCTAAGCCACCACCATCGCCCATGAACATTCGAAGAGGTTGTGTCCCTGCGAATGCGCTTCCACTTTAAAGGGATACGGAGAAGGAAGGGATAAGGAACGAAGCAAGAATGACAGAGAAGAAAATTCTGTAGTACTTTTCTGTCGTTTTCTATAGTTGAAGTTATTTTAGAAACAACTTCAAAAAAAGAAGATGTTTTCAATTAGTTAGTATTTTTTGTATTTGTAATCTCATAACATTTACTGGATAAACAGGTTTTGATGATTTTCTTATTTGAAAGCTACGCCGTATTGTATTATGCCGTATGGTCTCACTAAAATCTAGTCTACTTCTGACAATTTGAAGATTTAGTTACAAAACTAACGATAATTAAACATCGTATCAAGCTTATTAAATTAGCTGCTATGCTAAGAGTAAAATAGATAGTTAAATCTTTTAGAAAACGAATAATCCAATAAAAAAACACAATAAATAAACTTCGCCAGTTTGCAATTTCAATAAAGATATCAATAAGGATAGAAATATGGGTTTAAGGATAATAACAAGGGTTTTATTTTCGACATTTGGATCAAATACGTAATCTTATATAGAGTTCTTATTTATATCACTCGGATATCTTTTGCACGGATAACGAAAATTATTCCTATTTCTTTGAAAACATAAACTTTCATGGAATCTACTGCACTTATTGTTTACTTTAGTTTAGTAAAAAGACGTCAAAAAAGTACCAAATACGAAAAGCTGTTGTTGAAACAAGTTTTATTACAATTCAAACGATCATAATAACATTAAAAATACGCCTAAATCAATATTTTAGCATAACAAAGCTTCAAATGAATCACTTTACAATACGCCGTCGCTATAGCAACCAATATCCAGAGGGACAATAAATATCTTCAAAGAAATCGTCTTGAATTTCGCTGAGTTAGTAAAATACGTTCTGTAAACGCGCTAGAATGTACGGTCAGCCTTTGATATTATTTTCGTGTATATCGCATAAATGAGAAACCTTTGAAGGCACAGGAAAGGATTATTTTATTATGCTTATGAAATTTTCTGCCCCCGAGTAGAATTTTATGGTACAATGAATTTTGCCCTATTATAGTATGGGGTTTATTGTAATTCTCATTCAAATGTTTAGTTTACTAGTCAAAGTAGAAGGTTTTTTGCGTGTACATTTTATTAGATTACTAAAGCTCAATTTTTTATTATACGTGTATTTATTACATTTTATGTATCCCTATACCCTTTATAAATTATCTGCTATTCTCTTGATTTCAACGAGCGAAATTTTTTTCACGGTGGTTTATCGTAGGTATACAGAATTTAGTCATCAAAATATTAATATTAGTGATATTCAGATTTTTCGATTATATAAATAAATACGTAAATTTCTAAGGATGTCTCCTGATGATGAGTCTCCCCGTGACCACGCTCGCTGTAAAGTGTTCGAAACGTCGGGTTAATAATATAATGAATAAATTGCGTTTAAAATCCGTTAAAAAGTTTTTAATTTCTAAATCCTATTAATATTATAAATGCGAAAGTATGTATTGATGTATGGATGTTTGTTACTCTTTCACGTAAAAACTACTGAACCAATTGCAATGAAATTTGGTACGTAGACAGCTGGATAACTGGAATAACATATAGGCAACTTTTTATCTCGATATTCCAACGGGATACGGACTTACGCGGGTGAAACCGCGGGGCGCAGCTAGTGTATAATACTCGCGTAAAATCAAACACAAGAAAATACTAGGATGTTTGTTACTCTTTCACGCGAAAACTGTTTATCGCATCTGTATGAAATATGGTTCAGAGGTAGATTATAGGCTGAATTAGTACAGAGGCTAAATTTTAAACGGGTATCACACGAGTGACTCTGCAGTTGCAGCTAGTTAGAAATAGACATTCATCTATTACCAACACACACTTACCATGTTAAACTCATAGCGTCAATATTCAAACATATTACGCAAGCAAAACCAGTTCTTAGAACGCCTGCCAAACTGGCGCATTATCCGAAAATTCTTCCGGGAGCATAGTGAAAACTCGTCTTCTAGCATTAGAATAACACTTCCCTTACATAAAAAGTCAAGTTTTATATATATTATAGCTATTATGTTCACGCGACAAAATCTACGCTCCAGGGGTTTACAGCTAAGGTTATGACGAACAAAAAATTTGCGCCAACACCGTCATGGGCTCAACAGGGTCGGAATTGGCTTTAGGATGTATGAAGCCATTGGCTTCTTGTTATAAATTTTCAGGATGTATGAAGCCATTGGCGTCTTGTAGTAAATCTAGCATATTTTTTATGAAACAATCTTTTGTAAAAAATATGCTAGATTTGACAATTTATTATTCATTACAATAGCCGTTTCTCTTGGTTGGATGGAAGAACTCAATTTATATCTATCATACGAATCTATTTTAATGGGCTTCTAGTTTGTACTTTTGCAAGACATTGTGGGAACATATTGGGTATTATCATTGAATGTTTGTGTTATAGAATAGAAAATTTTGCTACTGTTGTAAAAAACATCAAAAAATAGTTCTTTGCGGCGTTAAAACTGAAATTTATAATTTGATATACATTGTATATTACTAAATGTATATTTAATACGACAGTTAATGTCGATGTCGCGATGTCTACAGCTTTACTTAAAATGTACTTTTGGATAAATCATTGTCCTTCCAAGAAGACTGACATACTAACTAACTAACTTAACTAAAAGGACACATTTCCCTTTTGTATTAATGGATATATGACGTCATTTTCAACATCATGGGATTTTTCATGGGAGGGATTTACTTAATATCTCTTGGGGCCTCTCTTCGGAGCCTTGCCAATCCGGTATTTAGTAATCCTCACACCGTTTCATCACTGTGTAAAATATCATAGGATCTAGTTAAGGTTGAATAAGCCGAAAATATGAACAAGGTGTGTTAAGGCGTCGAAATATGCGGTCTAGGGGATAATGGATCCCGCGGCGATTTTTTGAGGATATCTTGTTGAGGAGATGAAGGAATCGCGGTAAACTATTTAACTACACCTGTGTTGTATTCGTTTAGATTACGATGCAGAAATTTATGTATTTTGTATAAATATCTTTATAAATAAAATTAAAGGCCCCACTCAGTTTGTCACTACTCTAATTCTATAATATCATCATTATTACTATATTGAATAATAATAGATCAACAATGTAACTGCAAAGACAAACTAAAATCATATTTATTGTGTACGTTATGGGTATTTATCACTGTTGAGTTGGCAGTTGGCTCGATGGTAAGCGACCACCAAATGTAATGCACGAGGCATGTACTACTACAGGTTGGTGACAGGGCCAGTGCAAAGATATTTCGCACTTTTAAGGAATGGATAAGAAAAGGATTCATTACATAAAAAAACCATAAAAAGGAAGAAAAAACTATTCTTTCAAAGTTTCTCATTTATAAATAATATGATATAATATAATATATTTTTATTTTCAGATATTCTTCCATATTTGTGTTAATATACATTAATCTTAGAAACTATTTTAGTAATACGTATTATAAAATTAAATTTCCATACAAATTAACAAGATTAAAACCATTAAAAATTATCCATTATCATAATTATTAGTCCAAGAAAATGGGTAGGGTAAATGCGAATTTGAGATTAAAACTTGAATTTTTGATATAATTTACTTTAAGGAA
>NC_052113.1:1522347-1560999 GCF_012273895.1 Zerene cesonia | reverse complement strand
CAAAGTAAATTATATCAAAAATTCAAGTTTTAATCTCAAATTCGCATTTACCCTACCCATTTTCTTGGACTATATATTGCGTACGATGTAAATTTGCCCACCGCTTAAGGAATAGAACATCTACTTTCTCAATTAATGTCTTCAGAAAACCATTGGAACTCTCACGCATTCTCTTCATCATAGATGCTGCCCTTTTCCTCATTATCGCGTAAAAATCGTCGGTCTGGCAATAAAGCTATAATATTATATTTAAATGCTATAAAACTAAAATTCAGGATAAAAAGTCCAAATATAAACTCCAGTTAACGTAAATATTTATAAGTCATATTATACGTTACAATAGCTTAACAAACTTCCAAGAAAGAAATGTTAACAATATCTAGAAGCGAACAAAACCTAACTAGACACTAAGAAAGGTCCTGTTATTACGAGTAATGGAGGCATAAACCAAATTCTGAGTCAAGCATACAACTTCAGTTTATTTCTACTACTTTTACGACGCAGTTTTATTTTTCCTTCACAATATTTTTGCTGACTGGGGAATGGGTGATTTATAAATATAAAAGAATACAGTATGTCTGGATTAAAGAATTTTACATTTAGATTAAATATTTCGATTTTGAATTCAGGCGAAATAGTTCACCTCTCATTTCATTTAAGAACATGACAATGTTAAATGTTAAATTAAACATTTATATAAATCGAAAAATACTATATTACACTAATTAAATTACGATAAGACTAAATTACAATCCTATTGAACTTATGCAACACGATGTTTTAAGTTTGCCTTATTATGCCTTATATTCAGAATAATTTAATTGACCGACATTTTCGTTCATACGACTTAATTTAAAGGTAACATTTTTTTTAATACAACTCTTATACTTAATACCATCCTTTCTGAATATCTCCCGATTTTCTAAGAAATATCGATACGGAATAATTGTAATTTGATAGGCCAATGAGTATTTGATTTAAGTATTGCAAATAAGAGAAGACAAAACACGATTTGGAGCGGAGGTGGCTCAGTGGTTACGACCTTGGACTTAAAGCGAAAAGTCGGGGATCGAGACCAGACGTGAGCGCGTTAGATTTTTATTTTTCAAATTATCCGATCATGCACATCACTACCTGAAATAGTCAAAGAGGATATTGTTAGGCTGGCATGTCTAAAAGTTCAAAAACACGTAATATATGCCAACTCGAAATTGGCCAGCGTATAGTCAGAACTATCATAGAAGGCCTGTGTCCCTGATTTGGGAACATAGTATCTGCTGATGATGATGGTGAATACGATTCAACCTTAAAACGTTTTATACCTATGTACGAACGAAAATATTCAATTTTTTACAAATTCTACGCGTCTATTTGTATCCCTTTGACCCAGCTTTAATAACACAGCTCACAACGTGACTCCTAGCTTGTGCATTTTATTCGCAATATATGCGTTTGTATCAGCCACTGTCAGCCCTGGACTGGAGGAAATTTATTTACAATTTTCCTTATGAAATTCTTCGGAGCGTTTTGCGAGAATTTATTGAAGTACTTGGCAGAAGTAATACAAAGTTTAGCAATCCGCCGCGAGTTTGTATCGCGCTAATACGTCTTGATGCAATTGTGGCGTTTCTGTTCGGTTTATAGCGTTATTCAGTGTTAAGTAATGAAATTATACGCTTCGTTACTTTGCACAATGCCCTTAAATTCTATAGAATTGACTGGGTATTGATACGCAGGCTATCATTGTTTCTAGAAAGTGCTGGAACAATAGGACAAAGTGATTATTTTTCTATTGTGGTGTCTGTCTTGTTGACGAAATGTATTGAAGTATTCTGTTAGAAAATTCATTTAGAAATAATGATTACGTAATACAGGACTATCATCGTTTCATTAACTTCTCATGTGACTCCATATATAAATAATAATGTTCACCAATTTTGATTTTTACTTTTTTTCAATAAATTAATTCAATTGTTTATGTGTAGGTTTAAGCCTTAGGTATTATCCGTTCGGTGTAATCTTACATGATGTTTCTTGTAATAATTATATTTATATTTCATTGTTTGCTTGTTAAGACAAATTAATCATCGATCTTTAGCACTTATCTCTCTGTATTACCTTCTTCGCCCGGATTACATATATAGCCTATGTTACTAAAGTTGCAGCTATCTTATAGTGAAAGAGTTTTTGAAATCGGTTCATTGGTTTTTGCATGAAAACGTTACTAATATACAAGGGAAGATAGACTATAAAAAATAGCTTACATCGTAATATATTCAGTACTTAATATAACAATTGCGTCTTTGTATTAAATTTAAAAACAATCAGACCAAAACAAACTTACTAGAGAAAACTTTTATAACCTCCCATTGTGACTTTATTCTGTGGCTTTACAAACCGTTCTTCAAGGCACTATTTCTATTTAATAAACGAGATTTGTATCTAATTTATGTTTTTCTTACAATAAATATGCTATGTTTTACTCGACTGCAGCCTGATTATTACTGGTTGAGCAAAGCTAGATGAGCCAACTGAGTAATTTTACGCCATAAAATAGATTCAAAGATTTTTTTCATACTTAAAATGCGTGAATTAGATAAATATGCATCTTATAAAACTTACAAACTAATCGAAATCGTTTAACAAGAAGTAATTTAACAATAACGATTTTACAAGTTTATAGAAAAAAAAAAAAAAAAAAGAATGTGATTTCATATACAAAAGCATCGAAAAATTACATTTCAATAGAAGTGATATGATAATACACGTGTCAAACTTACAAATTCGAAACTCATACAGTCATACAGTAAAGACACCAGTAACAAATCGTAAAGATTTCATTTTCAGATGCTATTAATACTATCACCATATTTTCTACGTAAAAACAGATAACAATAACAGATAGTTCATAGCTTTTAAAACTCGCATCAAAATCTTGAAAAACTCGCACCAAGATAGAGTTATTATAACAGCTTCGAATGACGTTTATCGTAAAACAGTTAGATAACTACTTCGTTTAAATGGTTGTTTTATACCCGCCGTTTCTTCCCTTACCTTTCAAATTTTATTGTCTTGACCCGAAACCTCCATAAAACGATATCAGACAACGATTATTCGTGAGGTATCATCCTCTGAACTGTGAGATGAAATTTTATTTCTTTTATTGAATTATTAAGATGGTTGCATTTTATGTACTTTCCGATTGTTAGAATTTCTCGATCCAGAATAGGTTAATATAAAAATTTCAAATAAGTCGTAAGGAATTAAAATTTATGAAGAGTGACTCATTAAACGTTGAACATAATCCGCATCTTGTTTTCCACTGGGTTAAGATCAGAATAAATTATACATACTTCTTATCCATAAATAGGGATATATCTGAATATAGTACGTGCATTCCGTGGACACATGAGTACAAAATAGAATCAAATAATTTAATATCAAACACAAAAATTGTGACAATCAGTGGAAAAACACATGGAGTTATCGAGGATAATTATAATAACAAATCATTTATATACAAATTTATACTAATAACTGTAAAAGTTTGTTTGTTTGGAAGTTTGTTCGTCAATGACGTACTTTTTCTTGGGATAAAGCAGGAAGGAGTCTCAATATCCGGGCGGAGCCGGGACGAGCGTCTAACATTAAATAAAACAAACTATATATACCTATCTATTTTTTGTTACACATTTAAATATATGATTAAAGCGATAAAATCAAACCCCAATTAAGACTAGTATTTATCATTAAAACCTTTTTTTTTCATATAACAAAATCCCACATTCCAATTAGCGCATTCAGTCATTTATTTCCAGAACCTTCCATTACTAAGTACCATTATCGATACAATATTCTGAATAGCATACGCTCAAAGAGAAACTCACAACATCAAACTGAGCGGAAAACAGTTACCTATAATAAAGTTTTACAACCAAACTTACTTTCCCTGTTTATTCCGTTATTTATGTACCTATTGATAACATTACCGACTTATGTAACTGGAATACGGAATCATAATTGTTTCCGTATGTATACTTATATTTGAAGAGGTTTTTTAATGTATTTTTAGTAGAAGACGCTCTGAATTTTGTGAAATTATAGAATTTAGTGTACACGGGGCGTTTCATGAAAATTGTTGGTGCCGTTTTCAAAATTTGTAAAGAGTAAACTTTTGTAATTTTGCATGTTGGTAACGTTTTGACGAAATTCATGCTGGATCGATTTCAATAATGCTTTTACCATAAAGCTGCAGCTTCATTGAGTGAAATAGTTTATACATATGTACCAAGGGTAAAACCGGGGACAGCAGCTAGTAGGTAATATATATTATACATTAACTGTTAACAGGTTTATCTTAGGTAGAACTAGTTGTAATGAAATGCCCTTTTTAAAATTACTTTTAGCGAGAGTAAACTCCTTAAAAAACTAGAAAATACTTAATTTGCTCAACAAAACCATATTTATACTATTATTTTATTTATTTTTTTTTTTGGCTGTGAAAAGGTCCAGGCTCAGCTTTATATGCCATGAGTTAATTGACCCATGAAGCTGTTAATTTTGCCACAACCCAGGAGGAAGATGGATAGAAAAGAAAGAAGATAAATATTATCTAATCACATCTTTTGTATTCCTATTTTTTGTACAATAATTTTCAATATAATCGTCTACATATAGTTATAAGTATATAAAACTATAGCGCGAAAAAGCTGGAATGTTTAGACCAGGATTTTCCTTGTCTTTTTGTGTAACAATAACTGGTAAACCTTAAAAGGTTAATAGTTAATTAATTATTACTAATTTCATTACTAAAAGCTTACATGTATTTTTAAATGACCCAAACAGATACTCTCACAATCATAATACAAAAATAAATATATAAACGTCATGTTGCCATAAACTCACTAAATCACTCATATACAAGAATTTCGGAAAGCAATATTTTCCCATGGATTTATGGGCAGAAACATTTGTCCTCCAATAGGCTACAGCTGTCAGAAATCCGATGCAAATGTAGCGTAAACTTATTTTGCCCAAAGCTCTGAGGAAATATGCTTAAACCGAGCTTCGTGATGTTAGCTGTTACAAAGTTCCAGGGATTTTACTAGAGAGTACCTTATGTAAAATAAACTCAATCATATTTGGCATTTACTGTATTAAACAATAACAATAACAATAATAAAAAAACAAATGTAGATAACATTTTTTTTAGTTAATCAATATGGTTTCAATATTTACTCTAAGACGAATCGAATTTCTGTAGGTAAAATTCATAAATCATGAATTCTAAATATCAGTTCTATACTTCTTGTATTTGTTTTACTAGCACAGTTTTGTCAGTCTCATTTTAGTAACAAGTGAGCTTCTGTTTAACAAAGGAAGTATATACCAATTTATAAACCATTCGTTCTCACTTCTTTTACAATGCATTAGAATTCCTATCTTGTTTTGTTTAAAAAGTCATTAACGCAAATTCTATTCGTCTTCTATTCATTAGGTTATCCTTATCAATAAATATAATTAACTAGTGATATATTAAAGAAGCGCTTCTTTTCTATCAGTATGATATCTTTTTCTAGTTTTTTATTGTCTTTTTTTGTTGTTATTATAATTTTTTTACTACTTTGCCTGTAGTCAAGAGAATGAGACGTTTCTTTCTAGCCTCTCAACTACCAGACACAAAAATTATGTTAAAAAGTCGTTCCAATGTGAGGGGAAAAAAAGACAATCAAACACACTTTCACCAAGGATTAGTAAGTATAAGCACGAATTGTCTCTATGCCGCTGAATCCGAAATTACTCCGCAATGGATATCAAAAGAAGATTCAAAGAGAAATCTTATCAATGTCGGTTTTGGCGCGAATCGAGTGCGATAGAAGAAAATCAAACAGTTCGTCGAAAATCCGGTGTAAATGGAAAAAACCTCTCTACCAAAACGATCTAGACGGGAATAAAGGACGAGGTCGTGATAGTGTTGGGCATATATCGATATTTTTTTACAGATAATATATTTTTATAAATGAGATATTTTGAAAGAATAGAAAAAATTTTATCACGATCCAAAGGGGATCACGGGTGGCCGAGAGGCTAGGCGTTGCTACGGTTAGGCAAGAAACGCGGGTTCGAATCCTGCCTCGTGATCAAATTTTTTCTATTCTTTCAAAATTTCTCATTTATAAAGCATTTCAATGCTATAAAACTAAAAAATTAAACATATTTTTATGTAACATTATGTTGTTATGTAAATGGGAGATATCTCATAATTAGTTGCGCTGGTGTCATCTTAATATATATTTTAATTACGTTTTGCAAAGTTCTATTGGTGTTTTCACTTTATTCCTTTTTTCATAAATGTTGAATGCACAAAAACAAAGAAAGAATTTACTTAAAAAAAGAAAAAGAAATACAATATTGAATAAACATTTTATAATACAGCAACCCAATCATATTATAATATGTAAGGTTTTTTTTTTAATTTAAGATATAAAAACAGTTATTAATACAAAAATAAAAAATACAGATCTATACTTTAATTATTCAAATGACACCAAAATCCTTATCCCATATCTTCTCGATTTTCCTAACAAAAAACAACATCGATATCGATGAAATTGAAATCATCGATACTATCCCACCCTATTGCGCCCACCATTTTCCGTGTCGATAAGCATCTACAGGGGTGATAAACTGTGTTCCGCTATATACATCAGCGGATGGCTCTTTTAGGACAAACAAAATTCTTCAATTAACTTGGTAGGTGAGAGATGGTTATTGTAGGTGTTTTTTTTTATGTCATAGTTGGTAAGTGCTGGTAACACACCTAATGTTTAGTGTTGCCATCACACATTAACTTTCGCAGAGGTCTTATGACGTTCAAAGGTAAGGGATAAAGAAAGGATTGATCAGGGGAGTTAAGGTTTATTTGTCGCATTTTTTGTCGAAAGAATGTAAAAAAGTAAGAAATGTTTCCTCTTAGAAAAGACGTAACTTTTTTCATCTTAGTTTTTCGCTAAAAGCTACTTAATAAGTTAATTGATTTTTACGCAAGCTGTCGTGTTTCAAACAAAAAAAAATGTTTAGGGCAATTTTTTCATTAGTTCTATAGTTTATTCCGGTTCTTTCATCATACATGCGCAGTCGCTTCCCGCGTATGTCCCTATGTATGTATGTATACTCAGATCTTTAAAACTACACAACGGGTTGAGGTTTCTTACCGATAGAGTGATGGATATCAAAAGGAAGGTTTATATGTATAATAAAATCTATTAAACTACTTTGAATTCAACGCCTGCGAAGCCACGGACAAAAATTATCTATAAAATATTACGCAGATTGAGAATATTACATGGATCACAAATCCAGTAATTAAGTGAATAGTTACGGAACGGACGCTAAACGAATTTTCATGAACCAAGCAATCCTAGTTACTACAATTTATTAAAATAATTGACAATTGCCTAAAAACACTATCAAGAGCTAAAGAAGGTTCTAGATAATTCTCCAAGCTTATCTTGTACAGAAAAATCTGAAAAAATCTGTGCTCCGGAGTCGCGGCCCCCTGGGAAATACAGGAATAAGACAAATTGCTGTCTCGATGCGAGGTCAGATTTTTTTATCTAGCATTTTTTACTTCAATATCTCGACTAACACTATCAGCTAAAACCCAATTTGTGTAATACAAGCTGCGCCCCCCGGTTTCACCCGCGTAAGTCCGTATCCCGTAGGAATATCGGGATAAAAAGTTGCTTACATTCCAGTTGTCCAGTTGAATACGTACCAAATTTCTTTGCAATCGGTTCAGCAGTCTGCGTGAAAGAGCAACAAACACACACACATCATTACTTTCGCATTTATAATATTACTAGCTGCGCCTTCCGGTTTCACCCGCGTAAGTCCGTATCCCGTAGGAATATCGGGATAAGAAGTTGCCTATATGTTATTCCAATTGTCCAGTTGTCTACGCACCAAATTTCATTGCAATCGGTTCAGCAGTTTTTGCGTTAAAGAGCTACAAACACACACACATCCTTAAAAACTTTCGCATTTATGATATTAGTAGGATTATATATAGGATTATAGGATAGGATATAGGATAGGATAAGGATTATAGGATATTAGAGGATACTGATATTATAAATGCGAAAATTTGTGAGGATGGATGTATGTATATAGTATGTATGTTTTACTCTTTCACGCAAAGCCTACTGAACCGATTGTAATAAAATTTGGTACGTAGATAACTGGACTTACGCGGGTGAAACCGCGCGTCACACAGTTCGCGGTTCATAAAATCATCTGTAAACTGTTACAGATGTTTACTAACAAAATGAGTCTTATTCTCGAATAAATTAATATATTATTATTATTATTAAAATTGATAGAGGTAAATATGTCATTCGCTTTAGTCTTGGATGTATCGGGTTTCATCGAAGGTCACAGAACATTTTGTCGTCATCTGACAGGGAATAATATAATAGTCAATAGTGTTAAGAAATTTTTTTAATTATTATTTAATATCACCTTCCACCCGTCTCTTTGCTCGCGTGGAATTAGTCTAGTCTGTCTATCTATGCCTGTTTTATCCCAAAGTAGCATTTGATCGGTAAAAAGTATCCTATCAACCAAGCCAGCTTATACCCAGTCTGTATACCAAATTTCATTAAAATCCGTTGAGTAGTTTCAGCGTGATTAATGGACAAACAAACTTTCACATTCACAATATTAGTGTGATTAATAAATCTCTCAGAGTCTAAAGGTGAAAGTCCTAGGGTTTATTTTGGCTTAATTTTTATTTAGTAAGTAAAGGTTTTGGTCATTGCAAGAAACATTCGCGTGAAAGACCCTTCAGACCGATATATGTACGACTCAATATACTAACGTCATATCTTATTGTCGTCATGTCATATTATACATTGAATGGAAAGACATGGAATCAAAAAACCTAAAAAACTGTCCCATATCTCAGTAAAAATAATGACATTTAAAAGCAGTCTTATTTATCTAGGGCGCATTTAATAGACATCATTAATTTCAGCGAGAGTAGCTCCCTGAGGAAATCTAAAACATATTGCTATGCGGTATTTAGTTAGCCTACAAAACGTACGGATTTTTTCCGGTGCAATCTTTGGGGATTCGAAATAGATTGTTCTCGAAATTGTGCAACGATTTCCCGCTAAACGTTTGAAATATATGTCAGATTGTGTATTACCCGCCTATTAAAAGTAGGCTAGTTCCTACACCTGTTATTGGTGGAGTTATAGAAAGTTTTTACATTTTTGAACTCATAGGTTGAACCATATAAGTTTAGATTTATAAGTACTCGAAGGTTTGAACTAGTATTTGCATTGCATTGTATTAACAATGAACAATTAATTAAAGAGGTACACCGCATGCGGGACACCCTGAACCCCAACCCTTGGTATTCGTTAAAGTCAATTTCGACGAAAAAAATTACATTTCCATTTATCGCACAATAAACGATTTCAAAAACCATAATCAAATATTAGCGGATTAGTTTGTTTGCTTATTTGTTTTCTAAGCGTCTTAATATTAGATACTAATGGACTAATTTCAAAAATTCTTTCACCGTTAGATAAGTACATGATCCCTGAATGCTATAGACTATAAACGTACTACTATATATAGATCCTCGTATGAATTATTCACAAATATACCAACCACTCCCATTCGTGCAAACATTAAATAGATTTGAAACTGAATTAAATGTAAGCAACGCAAGCAAACATACATATTACGCACGTGTCGTCTCATCAAAGGATATTGTTTTAGATTCAGTGTTCGTTAACAGAATAGTAATCATTTGTCGCGCGTTTTGGCGCGAATTGAAAACCGGTCCAGGCTTCACTAGAGACACTATTTAGAAATGAACCTGACCTGAAACCTTGAAACGCTAAGTCTAATTTTAGTAAAATGACAGACTATTACGACTCAATTGACTGTCCATTATAAACGCAATATGATTGTGATTAAACTGAATAATGTTTATATATATCGCGAAGCTGTAATGGTGTCTCGATTAGACAATACAGTGTCGCAATAGAAAATATCCCATAACATAATTTTCTCGTAGCAATTTAGTTGCAATGCACGCTGATATCTTGCCAGATAGAACGAGTACTTAACAAACCTCAGAGCGCTGTCGTTATATTACCGCGTCGCAACACAATTCGGCGTCATGCTACGGCGTCAGGTGAGCACTCTGACGCGCGCTAAGTAAGCTATTTGTGTAACAATGCCAAGATAGAATACTTTTTAACTCGATTAAATACTCCTTTGGGAATAAGGTAAATGTCCTAAATCCACGCGAGCAAAGACACGGGTGGATTGAACGGTTTTGTTAAAATTTTGTATGCAGACAGGATCAGTTATACTGGGTGAAAGGATCCTTTTTATCCCCATTAAATGCCCCCTTAGGATAAAACAGGAATATTGATATCCGGGCGGAGCCGGGACGAGTACAAAATATTTGATGTATTTCTTAACAAAATATATATATATAAAACTATTACTTAAGCTAGATGGCTGGTGGCTGGATGGACTAGATGATTGAGAAGATATTATATTTCCATTATAATTAATCTATTTTCTGTAAAAAATTATACCATGTACCTTGTAGTAGTGCTTATAATGAACTTCATTCATTTCAACTGTTTTCAGTTTTCTAACGATATATAATCAATTTTCAATTAATGATCAATAATATTTAAGTAAACGTTGGGATTGTAAAATTATATGAAATATCTGGGATTCTTTTCTTAGTCACCGAAATTAATGTAAACTAAAAAGTATTGCCTATCATAATAATGACAATGTAGTGAAATAATTATTGTACATATTTTTAACAGTACGATTTCTACATAATCCTACTATCCTATTAATATTATAAATGCGAAAGTTTGTAAGGATGTGTGGGTTTGTTGCTCTTTCACGCAAAAACTACTGAACCTATTGCAATGAAATTTGGTACGAAGACAGCTGGACAACTGGAACAACATATAGGCCACATTTTATCCCGATTTTCCTACGGGATATGGACTTACGAGGGTGAAACCGCGGGGCGGGCTAGTAATTTATATGTTCATGATAGGCTCGCGTGGAAAATAACGAGAGGAAATTGGGTTAAATACAGAAACAAGATAAAGTGGTATGGTCGAATAATTTCGTCCAGCTTACTTATTCTTACAATGCCTTACGTAACTTCGTTATCGCTGTCTTCATACGAATCAGTTGATTTTATTTATATCACGGAATAAACTTTTTCATATATGTACATTCGCATTACAAACCTTCCTACTAGTTATGTCGTCATAAACGTAGTAGGTACGTGCAGTTGTTATATATAAGAAGCAATTGTTATATATATCTATACTAGCTTTTGCAAGTGGCTTTGCACGCATTATACGGAGTAGTTTAATGGATGTTATTATACATATAAACCTTCCTCTTGAATCACTCTATCTATTAAATAAAAACCGCATCAAAATCCGTGCAGTAGTTTTTGAGTATATTACAAACAGGTAGATATACAGACGCGGCCCGGGACTTTATTTTATAGCCTAAACGTATTGCATTGCGTCGTTCATTTTTACATGTACAGAGCAGATTATACAAGTGAATTGTAATGTATACAGTCATCATCATCATCATCTGCCCATATATGTTCCCACTTCTGAGACACAGGCCTCCTATGAAGGCTTACGCCATAATCCACCGGCTCGCTGAGTGCGGGTTGGCAGATGTCACATATCGTCGAATTTTGGATTCTCAGATGCTGGTTTCCTCACGATGTTTTCCTACAGTCATATTCTGTTCAAAATAAACGTTCCTTTGTTTCTATGCATATATTTTTTTGACCGCCTCCTTGGTATAGTGGTTAACGCGTGAACTTAGAACCGAGGGGACCTGGGTTCGATTCCCAGTGGGGACGTAAAAAAAAAAAAGTTTCGGTCTGGCAGGACACAGAATGCTGATCACCTACTTGTCCATAAAGAAAATCGATCAGTGAAACAGATGTATATCATCTGCCCCATACACCAGTAGGGGACACGGGACTTCACTTGTTTCTATGTCATCATCTTACTAGTCCTTTCTATTAGCACAGATCTGTGTCACTCAATACACAATAAAGATAAGTATATCGAAGGTATAACCCCATCCATCAAGTACGGAACAGAACAGTTCAATCACAATTATCGTAAAGAAAACATCGCGAATTAAATCCGGAGAAGAAAGGGATCTGATTTCGTTTGTAGAGCCTCCAACGACATGGCTATTTCCTGTCGATAGCCTTATCTCACTTGCTATTTGACGGGGTTACTTAAGGATTGACACCAATTGAAGCGTTGCTAAAATTTATTCATGAGAAAAGTGTTAGATTTTATGAGGGTAGTTTTATGAGATCCTAATTTTCTTCCACGTTTAACGATTATTGTTGATGATTAATCAAATATGCTTTTATTTGATAGATATCTTGAGGCTGTATTCAGAATTAGTATCAAAAAATTAATGTCATTTTTCTCTAATTTACTTCGCAATACATTCAAAAGTATTTTTAAAATTATATAGAGATAATATTTGCTACTAATCGGAATCTCTTTATTTTGGTCACTAGTAGCCTGGGAGACGCTATAAAAATTATGTGTTTATCATCACACTAATATTATAAATGTGAAAATTTGTTTGTTTGGATGTTTATCTTTCAAACACGCTGAAACTACTGAACGGCTTTTGATGAAATTTGGTACTTAATACAAACAGGGTTATGGCTGACTTGGACAATAGGATACTCTTAATCCCGATCAAATGCTCCCTTGGGACAAATCGGGAACAGGCAGTCACTAAATCATTTGTAAATGTCCTAATTCCACACGGGCAAAGCCGCGGCCGGAAGCTATTGTATAATTATAACATCGCTTCGCACTTTCAGTGTAAGAGACACTTTAAAGTTTTTTTACTCCAGCTGCACATAAAAAGGTAATTAGGAAGTCGTTAGAAGGGAGCTGGAGGTACGCTGCTTTATTACTGATTGCTTTGTTAAGGGATTTTCCTTACTTAAGTACAAATACTGAATTCTCTAACATATAAACAGTTTGTTAGAAGTGCTTAAGGATTTAGGATATTAAGTACTTACATATTATAAACTAAAGTCAATCAATTTTAAGGTCACCCATCTATTATTTGACTGCACATTAGTCTGCTTGACCTTCAAATTGTTTGATCAACCAATGTCTTAGAGCCATAAGGTGTAATAAATACCTACTAGTGGCTGCCCTCGGCTTCGCCCTTGGTACATATATAGCCTGCAGCACTCTGGGATCATGTGCGTATTCGACAGTGAAAGTATGTTTAGCTCCGTCCAATGGTTTCCTAGTTAAGATGCATAAACATACAAATTTTCAGTTTTATATTATTAGCATAACTAGACTATAGGCTAACTAATAAACAACTGCCATCAAAGCCGCAGTATGCCGTCTTGTGACAAAATTTAAAAAAATAACTGCTCTAAATTACGTAATAATAAATTTAATTCATAATATTCAAGACGATCGCCATTTGCATTCATAATGCGATATCTTTTATTGATACACCGAAATTCGAATAATTCATAAAGATTTATAGATTGGACATTGACCTATATTCATAAAATCGTTTTGTCTTTGAGCATCTATAAAATTTCCGAACGTTTTACACAATTTAATAATTCAACTTGGATATTCGTGAATTTCCAAGCAAGCATTGGACCGCTTTCAGTTTTTCACCGTTTTGCCTCTGAAATAATACCTTTTATGCAATTTAAAATATTCAATAAGAGTGAGCACTTATATCCTTGAGATATTTAAATTACATTGTGCTTTATTGATGGTATGGGGAAGGTACTAATATCTTTAATACAGGTTACTCTGTAACCTAGCAAAGATATCGGTCTTGAACCTTAATTGTTTGATACCTATTTGTATTGCTACAGCGATGTACTTAGCTATAAGGTTAGGTTAAGTGTTTGATTTAATAAATTTGATTTGATTTGATTTGATTTGATTTGATTTGATTTGATCCTTCTATTTTTTTGTTACTTTTATGTATAGGATTTGTAAGTGTGTTAGTGAGTCATTCTAACCGACTTAAAACAATAAGGAGGAGGTATAACCCTCGTTTGTTCGTCTGTATGCTTTTTTGTGTATCTTAGACGTATGAGATATTTTCAACAATTGTAAATTTTTTATTAAATTAAAATCACAGCCATGAGGTAGAGTGGTTATTCTATTGAGAATCGGTAGGTAATTCTATTAAATTACGTTACTAGCGCAATTTCCCGTCTTTTCCCGCCTGAGATTACGTAGCTGCTGTTATCTAATTATCTGAATAAAAATTTACTATCCTAATGTTTGCGCTTGCTTGGGATTTAGCTTTCATACATTCAAACTCATCAGCTCTGTGTTATAAACGTATAGAGTATAGATTGATTAGTTCCAATCATATAAAACATATCATAATATTAAATTACAAACATAGCCCAAGAAACTATAAAACGAATAAACTAACAACCATCTAATATTGAAAATATAAGCAAGTTGAAGTAAAAGGTGTAAGGTCAAAAAAGCATGTGGACCTCACGAGATAGCTTATAGATTGGCAGCACGCCAATGCACGTTGTTTGATTTTTAACTTAAATGTACAGTGTTTTTTTTCTACTTTAGTAAGAGAGAATTACAATAATTTTATTAAAATTACGGTTGCTTGCGTGAAATAATGGAAAGGACTTTAGGTAATATGCAATTATGAATTTAACCAACAATCCGCAGCTTCATACGTATTAAATGATACTTATTTATCTTCCCCTTGAATGACTATCCAGTAAAAAGTGCATCAAAATCCGTTGCGTTCTTTTAAAGATTCAAGCATATATGGACAGAGAGCGGAAAGCGACTAGCTGCGCCTCGCGGTTTCACCCGTGTGTCCGTGTCCGTGTCCGTGTCTCGTAGGAATATCGGGATAAAAGTTGCCTATATGTTATTCCAGTTGTTCAGCTATCTACGTATCAAATTTCATTGCAATCGGTTCAGTAGATTTTGCGTGAAAGAGCAATAAACACACACACATCCTTACAAACTTTCGCATTTATAATATTAAACTAGGACTTTGCCCTACATCAAGGCTATTTCTTTCCTTTCAGTTTTTTGTAACTTCATATCATATTCATTTCATACTTATAAATTATGTATTATGCAAAGTGTTATTTTAGGAAAAAAAACAGTTTTTCACACTTTCATCACAAAACTGTGAGTAATAAACTAAATTATTGCAATTTTACTTGGAGAGACAAGTAATTTATATCACTTTTGTATACTATTTGAATGAGAGTAGATAGCTTTATCTCTCAGTCATAGTTATAGAACAACGCGTTATAATTCTTCGATATTTATGCCTATTAAATTCATTAAATAGTGATTTTACCGCAGCAATAAATACATAATAAATTCATTTACTGCAAGTGGGATAAGTTAATGCATATTAAAATGTAAACGATGCAAGCGAAATGCAAGTGGCCGATATGCTAAAAAGCGAATTTATTAAATTTGAACTTTATTACTTGTTGTCAAGTTACATATCGTTGTGTGCACATTTTCATTTCTTATTGGTCAGTACAATTTATAGACGACAGAGTTTTAATCATCCTTACTAATATTACAAATGCTTCTTTCAAGATGCAATGGAGATATTTTGTAGCGTAATTTTGTCTAGAGATAGATTCCTATCTAGCCTACCTATTACATAGTATAAGCTATTACAAGTATATGCTACCTGTTAAGACAGTGATAGTTTAGGTAGGATTAGACAGGTATAGGTCGGAGGTATAGGACTATTTATGGAGTTGGAACATCTCATTTATGAGTAATAATAAATAATTACATTGCTTAGCACCGAATAAAATAACGATTAACAATTATCTTCATTATAGATAAAAATGTAAATATTGATTTGTTTATCTAAATAAAAATAAACATCGCGGACTGCTTCGGTGACACGGGGGCTAATTTTAACGTGAAAGGTTTACGTTTAGGTATATACTTATATTAGCGAGCCGTTTTCAGTCTTAAGGACTGCATGAAAGTTAGATTGAGTTTGATATAAATATTTTAAAAGCAGTCAGGTAACGTCTTATGTTAATAATAATAATCAATCCTAAACCAAAAGTCGGAACATATCCTATCAATCTATCAAATCAAGATTTAACAATCTATTTTCCGACAAAAGCTTGCCATTGATCGAAACATTGTTTTTTATATTGGAATTTTTTATATCAGAGATTCCAAGATTGGAAATAATGCAATTAATTTCAGGCGTATTTAAAGTTTAATGATAGAGTAAATTCCCGTGTCTCCTAGTGGGGTATGGGGCAGATGTTACATCTGTTTCATTAATCGATTTCCTCTAAGTATAAGTTGATTCTATGTCCTGCTAGTCTCAGACATTTGTTTGGTGCGAGTCCACTCAGGGAATCCAAGACAGGACCTCTCGGTTATACGCTCATGTGTTAACCACTGTACCAAGGAGACAATCAACACAATGACACTAAATTCATATTTCTGCAACGAATAGTTCTGTAGTTAGTACGAATAGTGCGATAGTCGGATATTATACAATTAGTTAATGAATAATTAGTTAATTTAGTTACGATCTGGTACAAGTGCACGGTATCGGTTTCAGAGACTTTAAGCCAAAAAATAATCTGAGCGCTCATACCTTGTGGCTCCCCTGCTGGCGTCGCGCCAGGAGCCTGCGGAAGCTCAGATAGAACACAATAGGCAAAGCCAGTTCGCTGCATTACATACTTGTTACCTCTCGCGGGAGATTAAGGATGTCTTGCTGCTTATTTGCTGTAATAAATAAAACCACGTATCTGAACTTTCATTTTTAACTTCGTGTTATATTTGTAGTCTGTTACATGCATACTTTTAATTACACATTTTCCGTCTACAATTTTCCTTCCTCCTATTCAATGTATTTGAAGTATAATAAAGCAATATACTGTAAGAATTATTATGTATTTGAAATACATAAAACAATAAAGGAAACCTATGCTAACGTCTTTTTAGTCGATTAAATTGAAATGTTTGTACAAAAGACTGGTCTAATTTACTAATCATTTCAATCGTCTACTTTATATTGTTTATCTTTGGACTTACATTTTTAACAAAGCTGCTGCTTATCTCAAAGCAGCCCATTGAATACAAAACGCAGACATGACTTATCTGGAGGGGTTTCGTGATTCTTTCTCGAATGTTCTAACAAGTCTTGACATTATCTCGCTGTGGATTATAAACGTCACTTTCACTTGTCTTTTCCGAAGTTGTTTTATGATTGAAACTAGTGGTAAAATTTGAAATAATTATTGAAACTGGCGTAGTATTTGGTCGTTGCATGCTGTATTTGTTACTACTGCTGCGCCTCTCGCGGTTTTGGGAGGAACTATAGAGTATAAATTTTCATATATTTATATTTACTACATCTTATATTACTTCCAATATAAGATTTTGATCCTTATTTGGGTGACCTTCAAGTGATTTATATTTATAAATTTTCCACTTTACGAAAAACTAATTAATAATTGCCAGTCTTATATAGTCCACGTATAAAACATATAAATTAAGGAATAAAGAACAATATAATCCTGAGTCCGAATGAGCTAAAATCTGTTAATTTATATATTACTTATTAGTAGAAAAACGGATCGTATATCGCAGTTTGCATTCACAATATCAAACAACAAAGTTCCCTAGTAATATCTATTAAAATTCCATGCGAAAAGACATCTTAACAACGACTCTTTTATGTTTTATCTTGACAAGATAGTGCTGTGTTTTTGACTACAATCATTTTGTATTTTCGCTTAAAATTTTCTGTATTGTGCGGTTAAAATTATGTCACAAAGCCGCTGTAAATATGAGGAATTTTATTCCCGAGTAGGTTGTATCTGTTTGGTGATGGCGGTTGCAATTTCACACTAAATTAAACGTTATATTTATTTTGATAGGGCTCAAATTTTGTTGAGCCTGTGCTCATTTTCAGAAGGTATATAAGACTATTTTTAAAGGGAATTAAGTGCACATGATTTATCAAAAGCGGTGGTTTGTAATGGATAAATTAATGTATGCTACAGTTTTAATTGTATACCAAATAACCGATATATGGAGGAAAATTTGTATGTGATGTTTGTAATATTTTTTCACAAAAATTACTGCACTAGTTTCAAAAATTATGTAACTTTTATAAAGCTGCATCTTCACTAAGCAAGATCGGCTTCATATGTATATGGACTTAGTCGGGGCAAGCAATTAATAACGGAACTACTATAACTGTAATAAAGATAGGAAAACTGAAGAGACATAGACGGATTAAACGTTTTTGCTGTTTAATAGCTATGGTAAACGACCACCACTGTCCATTACGCAAGACCATGAACATTCGCAGAGGTAAGTATAACATAAGAAAAGTGGATATGAGGAAACAGGCCTCCGGCTTTCCCACTCGTACGGGACACAGTAGGTTTCTTATATTAATGAAATCCTATAAACGTAACCATTACAAAACATAATAATCCGATAATCCGATAATTTCCGATCCGATCCGATAATTTTTTTAAGACATGATATGCATATACCTTTTTTTTTTGTTTTTTTGGTTTTTTTTTTTATAGTGGGGAAATCTTGCATAGATACCCACGGCCCCCGGAGAGAAGGTCGTGGGTTATGTCGGATTCCTACGGACTAAAACCCCACTGTGTTTCGTCAAGCCGCGTAAGTGAAGGAGCAACGGGTACTTGTAAGATTCGTCCGCGACCCCGATGTATCTTTATCTTTTCTGATGTTACCAAAAACAAAGGAACAGTTCCATTATACCATACCTTTCAATAATCCCCTTTTTCAACAGTTGGTTAAATGGTTTTTCTTTCAATTTCAGGTGGTGAAGTGTAATTTAAGAAGGAAGAAGAAGTAAGGAGGGGTGTTAGTGCGGGCCCGCCCACGTGACGGGCCCGCCACCGCTGTTTTCCGTTGCCAACGTAAGGTAAAGTTTAAAACGGGTTTAAATACCGTTTTATTTGTTTGCCTCTGCTGTTTTAGCCGACGTTCCTTAAAGCGGCGGAGGATCTATATCCTATTATTTTGTGTAAAATATGTATAAAGTTTTGAAACTATGCCTTGTTAATATATTTAAAAATTGGTTTAGAGAAATTTTTTATTGAAAATTTCCGCTACAAAAAAGACTGAATCTACTGATTGTTTTCAGAATAAAAAAAGAAGTACCTATAGAAACTAGTTTCCAAAAATGTCAGTATAATCAATGTAACTCCGTTCTCAAGAAATATGTATACCAGCATACATTCAGTACAATAATTCAGTTTTTATTAACATACATTACATCCATTGTTAGTCTCTATAACAGTCAAGGGAAAGAGAAATAAAAAATTACCCTCGAATATGACAAAAACAACATTTATAAACTTTCAGCAATACATGTTTACGCTGTTCTATAAAATAAACAAACTGCGAGTTAATAGATACCTACATTTGTTTGTACTGACACTTATGAAAATATGTTTAGGGTAAAGTATCCTTTATTGTCGCAAATATTTGTAGGAAGATGATAAGAAAACTAGAAAATTTCGGTCATGCCTCACACCAAGATATATGAACCGTTTCATCTAATCAGGCAAGGGATGAGACCAGGACGTAGACGGATATCATGGCTTCCAAATCTCCGTCATGGGTTTGGAAAAAGCACCCACCGTATCATTGTTTGGAAAAGCAGTTCGCAAAATTTATATAGCCCTAATGATCGCTAACCTCACAAAGCAGAGGCACAACATTTGAGCATTTAATAAAAATGATTTTATGAATAGATCGTTTATTAATGATAAAGTTATTTATTTATTAATAAGCAATACTAAATACGCTGATTTATCGGTTAATTTGCTAGTAAATCGCAAATGAATATAATACTAAATATAAACACGCTTTTATGTATCTACTAAATTGTCTCACTAGTTTTTATATAGAGTAAATACATATAATTTAGTCTCAGCTATCACAATTGTGATGATAAAATAAACTCATAAACTGATTCTATTGCCACGGACGGATTTTTGATAAATGTACTAATTAAATATGTCCTTTAAAGTCCAAATCCAGTCTAAAAGAGTCGGTTACATACACACAAGCGAGAGTTAATATAAGCATGTTAAAAGCAGTATAAAAACTAAACGTCACAGCAATAAAGCCTTGCAAAAGTTTCGTTATTGAAAATCACAAGTCTCCAATACGTGTCGCAGGACGTGAGTTTAAAATGTAAGAGTTTTACTTGAGTGGATTTTATCGGTACATTGTAATGCAACGGTTGGTGCTGACCTTTTTAGGTTTTGTCATACGAAATTGATCTTAAATGCATTGTAATAATAATTTGTTTTATACAAGAGCTAACATACCGCCCGCATTGTAGACCGCGTAGTCAAAATTCTCATGTTAATGAGGTGTTTCACTGCTGTAAGGATAATCTATATTAAAATCATGGTCATAAAATCAGTTCCATTGTTACGTGAGAAAGAGAAACAAGTAAACAAACACACATTCATCCAACTATATTAATATAATATTAAAAATGCGAAAGTTTGTAAGGATGTGTGTGCGTTTGTTGCTCTCTCACGCAAAAACTACTGAACCTATTGCAATGAAATTTGGTACGAAGACAGCTGGACAACTGGAATAACATACACTTTTTATCCCGATATACCTACGGGATATGGACTTACGCATGTGAAACCGCGGGGCGCAGCTAGTTTATTATATTTATAAGAAGGTATTAATACAAAAAATACTAAGCATACGTAAAAGAAAGCCCCATCAGTTCCACTTAATATGTTACAAAAATGCGTACTTATGATCTCTCATATTTTTACTCTTAATATAATCATCTTCAGAGCACACCCTGCCGAGTCGTATTTAACAATAAAAATAATTTACCCAAAAACAACGGCTCGAGAATACCTAGCATATTTCAATATCAAAGCGTGAGTTTGTCTCTGGTTCCGTATATATTTATTCATTTGTATCGGTTTAATATGTATAATATAAATACAAACAAATATAATGATTAAAGAATCCTAGTTTTAATTAAATGCCGTTTAATTTTTACATGTTCTTATTAATTGCTTGTGTATCCGTTTTGGCCCGTCTTAAATATTTTTTAGAATGGGATTGTAGTTATCGAGTCTTTCTGTGACTCATACATATTACATATTAAATTTATTTAGATTTCTATAGATATTCTAGCAAGAGATATTGTAAAAGACAGCAGAAGATATACCATTATTTGCACGGAAATAATTATTTCATGAATTAATTTACAGGATACTTACTAAAGCAAACGGTTTCACTCGAATAGTAAGAGTTGTTAATATTATGTAAATGTCTTATATATAACAGAGTATACTGTACCCTGAAAATAATATACAGGATTTAATAATGTTACGCGCTTTACAAAACTTAGGCTTGTAATAAAGAGAGATGTTTTATGACGTCATATCGTTAGCAAAATCGTTTTATGTCAGACAGTTTTACAACAATGAAATGATCTTTGCGATATGTTACAAAGTTGATAATGGGTGATAAAAATTATAAGGGCTTGGTTGAGTTGGATAGAAATATCACATTATATGTAATTAAATTCTGGTTTCATTGCGTGGGTAAGCGATAAATTTAACGTACTCTGTCCTCCTAAAGACGATAGAAGCTTTATCGTAGTTTTTGTTAACGAAAATATAATGCGATCCTATTGAATGTATATAAATGTACAAAATGAGTTTCCAGTTTTCGTCACTAGGTGCGCTACTTTCCATTTGCCTTTTGCTTATAACGTAAAACAGTGTAGTTTATTAAATAAAACATTGGTTCTATCAAAAAAATCTACAAGTTTTATTGAAAATATTGCCAATATCTAATAGATCCAAACACACAAACAAGTCAATGGCCTTTGTGAGATTTGTAAAACTATACTTAGAGATTAATTTTACATTCGAATAATTGTTTATGTTTTATTATCTCTTACATAAATATTAACAAAAGTTGATGTTTAACATAGATAATAATTACTTATTTGATCTTGGCCAGCGTGGTGGGAACGTGGGTGGGCCAGAAGGCCTGTGTCCCAGCAGTGGGAACATATATGGGCTGATGATGACGTATTTGATTGTCGGGTGCACTGCTCTGTCCTTAGATATGTTATAAAATATAGTTTTTATATATATTTTAAATAATACTAATTTTCTCTCAGTAACGTTACAGTGTGACAGCTGCCTAAGTTTTATAATACACGACAAAATAGAATACTGGTTTCCCTTTATTTTCATAATGGTGTAGCATTCTTATTTAATATTCATGGACAACAATTTCGAGAAATTACCCTGAAACCAGAGTTACGCGTTATCCTAACGTGATATTTTCTTTATATATATCTGCTCAAAACTTATATATTTACTAAATACAAAACTCAAACTCAAATATTTATTTATTCAACTAGATCCGTTTAGAAGCGCTTTTAAATCTTCATAAAGCAAAAAATAATAATTTATTACGGAGACTTCTTGGCAAGGAACCCCTTCCTATTTTAAAATCTATTATCATATATATCATTGTTATCAAATTTAACATTGAAAATGTATAGAACTGTCCTGAAGTGCGGAAATTTTAATATATTACAATCTTTCATAAATTCATTAATACTGTAGTAGGCTAACCAACTAATACACATTTAAAATAATTCTTAAATTGAGCCCTACCTTACTTTTTGCTATCGTCAGGAATTTATTATAAAAGCGTATGTATACATTGACCCAATGAATTTTTTACTCTAGAAAGCCGAAAAGCATGTCTTTCTATGAACACTACACGCAGAACAACTTCGTAGTAGGTACATTTAGTACGTCTATGACGTTATTAACATCGATTCCGAGAAAAGGGCCCTATAGTGCGACAGTAAACGATATCCGAACGTGATATTAGCGTTAATTATACTCAAAACTGGCATCCCCATTCTTACCTGTACGAACACTACACGCAGATGAAAACGCAATTTTGTGGTACGTTAGCTCAGTGCTACCATAACAATCCTCTTTTATTGTTATCTCCTATATTTATCACGAAGTGTATTTGCTATGAAGGCAGTGTAATCGTTACAAATTGTTTGATATCTTAGAGTCTTATAAACGTTTGTACATTCAATAAACGTTATTTGTTTATAATATGATAATATAAAAATGGTTATCGTCTTGTTCATGTCATCCCATGTCTCTTAGGGCTTTATCTGTGTTACAGATTCCATCAAATGTGATACAGTGATTTATATGTGATAGCATACGTGACACAGAAACAGAATTACATTCATGTATTATTAAGGACTCGCACGGGTGCAATAATACATGCATATACCCTTCATCTTAATCAGCCTATCTATAAAAAAAACCCCATTATAAACTGTTGCACACTTTTAAAGATCATTCAGACACACGTCTTTGTTTGATACTATGCAGTGATAGGAATTACAAATTCGAAGTACATATACCAGTAGACCTTGCAACCTACGCAAAGGTAATAAAGAAACATATTCTTAGAGAATTTTCTAAGCTCCACGACAAAGTGCACTCACAAGGCTAAACAGCTCCGAACCGATGACAGCTGAACGTTGAAGATAAGCGGCTTAGCGACGGTCCGTGTATTTTAAAATGTAAGCAAATCCATATATTTTAAGGAGTGGACTACTTTGAGTTTGAGTATATCTATAGTCATATTTAGCAGCATTGGTGCGAGTTCCCAGCAATACTAAGTTTTGCAAAGAAATAAGCAAATTATATTTATTAGGTAGTCACGGGGAGGATGGTCACGCTCGCTGTAAAGTGCTCGAAACGTCGAGCTAATAATATAACGAATAAATCGCGTTTAAAATCCGTTAAAAAGTTTTTAATTTCTAAATGTATAATACTCGCGTAAAATCAAGACAACACAAGAACTAAGCAAATTATAGTTTAAATTTCGAATGCTAATTGAAGTTTGAGAAGTGTGTTACTTGAAATTTAAATTTTTTTAGTATGCATTACTATTTATATACTTTTATGATAAATACCGATATAATAAGGTACCCTTATTATCACTATTTCATATCACACAGTAAAACAAAGTCGGTTCCACAGACTGACCCGATGTCCCTATGCTTATATCTTTAAAAGTACGCAACAAATTTTGATGGGTTTTTTTATAAATAGAGTGATTGAAGAGGTTTTTGCGTATAACATCTACTACTGCGAATCAAACGCGTACGGAGCCACGGACAAAAGCAAGTTAAATATAAGTTAGGTACATTAAATAGATGATATTTTAAATTATGGCATTTATTTTAAATACCCGATGCACACTTTAATGGTCCAAAGCTATTTTTAATTTAAACGTGATTCTTCATTACATCCCGTTAATAATAAATAAATAAAACTTTATTTGCCAGAAAAAAGCATGATAAATATTATTATTACCTTAAAATATTACTGATCAATGACCTATATTTTCTTTTTAAATCGTATATAAAACTGAATTGTGTTATGTTCTTATCCATATACTGAAAGGAGAGGAGGTAATTTGCCACTTGACAGATTAAATCTCTCTCTATTACTTAGAGTGAAGCCTCCAACGTCTATCAGGATAAAATGTTGTAAGACGTTTGATATCAGAACTAATTACATTGGATTTTTGTTAAAAACGAGGCGTTTTATGTTTTTGTCTGTTACAAATTGTGTTATGTTTACTTCAAGTTCACGATAAGCTTTCTTTATGTATGCTTCACTTATTTTAACGCAAGATATCCGAGAGGGGGGCTGGTAACCTCAGGCTTCTACCAGTAGTATAATTTAGGCACCAGTCTCTCACAATATTATATCTATCCTCTAATCTTCATATTTCTGAATATATCCTACCAATGCTGTAAGGACCGAATAAAGATGATTTTATTCGGTTGTTATTATTATATTACTACTAGCCCGCAGTTTCTCCCGCGTAAGTACATATCCCGTAGGAATATCGGGATAAAAAGTTGCCCATATGTTATTCCAGTTGTCCAGCTGTCTACGTACTAAATTTCATGTCAATCGGTTCAGTAGTTTTTGCGTGAATGAGCAACAAATACACACACACATTCAAAAACTTTCGCATTTATAGTAGGATTTCTCTAATTTTCATAGAAGAGCAACGACATTAAACAATTTTAAATAATATGTATTTGTATGAGAGACACGACATTAAATAATTTTAAATAATATGTATTTAATAAGACCTCTTCGCCGTTTGTATAGAATTCCCCTGAATTAGAAAAAGTACAATGATGTGTTCGTGTTTTTTTAATTACATCGTCTTAAAATAGATTGTTGCCATGGCTGAAGTTCAATCATTATAACACTATAATATATATCAATAGAAACTCATACATAAATTACAAATAAAACTACTTAATTATAATATATCATTTTAAATCAGTTACCATGCAATTAATGTTCAATAATAAATAAATATATACTCGTAACTCAAAATACGAATACATATGGATAAAGAATCATTTTATTCACAACCAAAGAAAAATACCAGTAAAAATTTCAGCTTTATTTTAGTTGCATATTTGTTCACACTCCACGGTTCAAAATAAAATTTGCATTCAAAATGTTATTCGAAAAATCCTAACCGAAAAATGGAGATAGTCTGTATTTTAATAATAAAGCTGAAGCGTTTGTTTGTTTGCCCTGAACTCTTGAATAACTGGTCCGATTTTAAAAAATAGTTGAGTGTTAGATAGTCCATTTATGGAGGAAGGTATAGGCTATATGTTATGATGTACGACATGGGAAACCATGGGGAAAAGCTAGTATATTATGTGGACGTAAAGTATTTTGTATGCACGTCATGAATATATTCGGGTCATAGATTAATGCATATTACACAGATGCGGCGTTGTAGTTTCTGTCTAATAAATATTTATAAGCCACAGATTTACGAAAAATCTCTCTAGGCACAGTAGACTGACCTACTTGAAATTAAATCGATCAGCGGAACAGATGTGTAATGCATCGACCTGATACCCTTATAAAGTAAGAGTCCAATTGTTTCTCAGAGTCGATATAAATACGAGAAGTACCTACAATAAAAAAGTAAATTTCATAATTGTTATTATATTTAGAACTAGCTGCGCCCCGCTATTTCACCCGCCAAAGTCTGTATCCCGTAGGAATATCGGGATAAAAAGTTGCCTATGTTCTATTCCAGTTGTCCAGCTGTCTACGTACCAAATATTATTGCAATCGGTTCAGTAGTTTTTGCCTGAAAGAGTAACAAACACATACTATTACCTTACAAACTTTCTTATTTATAATATTACTAATAGGAGTAGGATGGGATAGATATTTGTTTAATGCGATGTATATAACTACGCTTTTTGCTTCATTTTTGATACAATTAAAGTAAAGAAAACCCTGCAGCATATTTTTACCTCTTGAGTTGAATCCAATAACTAAACTGATACAACAAAATTGTTATAGAGAAAATATCTCCAACGTAAATAATAAACAAAATAAGCAGACCGATGCATGATATAACCAACTAGCGGTGCACACCGGCTTCTCCCGTGGTACAAAAATATGCATATCCAACTGTGAAAGAATTTTTGAAATTTAGTTTTAACATTCCATTAGTTCCTAAGATAATCGCGTTCAAATTAAAACTCTTCAGCCCTGTATTAGTTGTACCATAGAGGTTCTTTGTTTATATAAATTAAACACTACTCGAAAATAAAGTATTATTATTCAAGACTGCCCATTCATACAGATAACTCAAAACTCGCCGAATAGCCTAAGATCAATCGTTTCCTTAAAACTATTAATATTATATTTCAAGCTGAGAAAAACAATAAAATATCGTTACAAATCGCAACGACGTATTCTAGACAACGCATTCACTGCAATGCAATTACCAAGTAAGGCACTGTATAGAAAAGCACTTCAAGCGATTGAAAAAGAATTCCTCAACTAAACGGCCGTGAATTTAAAGCTCGCACTTTGTTGAGCGTTAATTCAGCAGATTGCTTGAGCGCTCCAAGGCCCCGCTGTAATTGGATAACGTGTGCATTTTGAATGACTCCATTTATTAAATTATTTTCAAATGTGAATTTTAAATTTAAATGTGTGTTGTTTATGAATAGCAAAGTACGCAGTATTGTTTGTATTTAAAATGTTTATATAATATCATTATGGCTTTGACATCCACAATATTTCATATAAGTTTAATAAGTATTGAAATTGTTTTTATTATGGTTACCTCAGAGCAACAGTTTAACCCTAGTTTTAATATTATAAATGCGAAAGTAGCTTTGTTTGTCTGTCTTTTCTTCTCGCCTAAACCACTGATTTAGATCAAATTTGGTAGAGAGGTAGTTTGAGAACCAAGCAAGACATCTAATGTCTAATTCATTCCGGAAATCCCATGGAAACTGGAAGTATGCGGCAAGTGACTGGACTGTCTATTCTTACCTTTGTCTATACGGGCAAAGCTGCATGCTAAAACTAGTTTATTATAAGTTTACAATCATTCAATTTGTGGACTTTATCACGTGTATTTTTCTATTTATATAGCTCTGTTAAAAATCAGAATTACAGTCTATAAACTTTGAGACTTTCCAAGTTTTGTTTTTGTATCGGAAACTTTGGAAGTTGCAAATGAGTTGGGAAACGGGTTGACAGCGGCAGGTTAACAAGTTCGATACGCCTACTTGTTGTAGCTATTTCTTGTTGTAGTTTTAACATTTGAAAATTTACGACTTGCAAGCTCTTGACTAAAACGTGATGCTAATAATATTATATATTACTAGCTGCACCCGGCAAACGCTATTTTGCCTTACTCTTATCATTTAGGGGTATGAAAAATAGATGTTGGCCGATTCTCATAGATAAGCAGAAAAAATTTCATCAAAATCGATCAAGCCGTTTCGGAGGAGTATGGCAACGAAAACTGTAACACTAGAATTTTATATATTAGATATTTAAGAGAACTGATTGTAGCGACACATTTCTGAATCGCGCTAACGAAATTCTCGCTACAGATTATATATACTATTTTTCAACATCATTCAGTAAGGGGCATACCGCCCGGCCAGTTTTGAATGAGGATAGAGGAATGCGACCTTCCATGATAGCCATGTGAGTCTTCCATGACGTTTATGACGTTTTAAAACAGGAGTGATTCCAGTGTGGGAAAGTGAATGAAGTGCGCGAGCGAGCTTTTATAACTGCCATTTTTATGAAATAGGAAAAAAGGTTTGGATTAAAATTATGATCATAGTGGTATAAATGTAGGTAATCTTCTATACTGATATAATGAAGAGGAAAAGTTTTCTTGTTTGTTTGTACCCTAAAGGCTCCGAAACTAATGGTCCGATTTTGAAATTTTATTCACCAAAAGAAAACTATTATTTCCCAATACTATAGGATACTTTTTACCCCGGAAATGTAACACGGGCGAAGGCGGAGCGTATAGAAAGTACATGATATAACACGAACTTTTTTAGTCTTTAGTCCTCGTATAATTCGAATCAGATGTATATCATTTGCCCCATACCCCAGTAGGGGACACGGGACATAAATTAATAGTTAGTTATATGAATCTTATATGTTTTTATGTTATATTTACGTGATTCATATTTTGAAAAATTTACAATTAATAAATAATAATCACGATTAAGTTAAATACTAAACAAAACAAAGAAACTTATAGTATATCGTCTTTATGGTAATTATTACACTAAAAATGCTAATTCTGTTGTCGTTAACGAAATTGAATCCTCTAGAAAGGTCGATAAAGGTTTTTTATGAATACACATTAAAGTAATCGTTTAGAAAGGGCTTTGTAACGAATTAATATTTTCTTATTTTTCTTTTATATAAACAGTTAAATAAATATAATCGACTAATTATCTATATTCTTTCTATACATGTAATAAATCCGGAGAAGTTCGATTCTGTACATTGAGAAATACTCAAATGCTTTCTTCGTAAAACATCACAACAACAACAAAATGTTTTGAAATTTTTGTCTGTCTATCCGTTGACAGATAGGCAAAAATTTCAGACTTCTGCACGGATTTTATGATATAATATAAGGGCTATAATTTATTTTAATCGATATTATGAATGCTAATGTCTGTCTGTTACGCTTTCACTAAACTACTATGCCGGTTTGAGTAATAAGTGGAATGGAAAATGTTGTAGACTCAGGGTCATATATAGTCTGCTTTTTTTGAATAGAAGATTTTTTTCCCATGGTTTTGTCTGCAAGTAAAACCGTGAGACACAAGTAATGATATTTATCGGTATATAATTGTTTGAAATACATAATTATTTAAATATTATCCTTGGAAAACACAGAGCATCTAATATTATAAATGTGAAAGTTTGTAAGGGTGTGTGTGTGTTTTTTGCTCTTTCAACCAAAAACTACTAAACTGATTGTAATGAGATTTGGTACGTAGACAGCTGGACAACTGGAATAACAAATAAGCAACTTTTGAACCCGATATTCCTACGGGCTACGGACTTACGCGGGTGAAACCGCGGGGCACAGCTAGTATTTCTATATGCGAAAGAATTTTAGAAGCATCTCTGTTTTCATATTGCGCAATTCATATCATAGCAGTTGTTAAAATTTATGTTATCCTGGTATTTTGTTTTGTATTTCGAGTCGGTTTGTAAACAATAACTTGCTCCTGTCTCGCAAACTTGCTTTTTCTAGTCATGACTACCTGGTGCATTGTTTTGAGTTACGGAGCAGTAACTTTTCATTGCAGATGTTAAAATTTATGTTACTCTGGTACACTGTTTTTCATTTCGTTTAGATTTGTAAACAATAAACTTGCTTTTGTCCCATAACTTGCTTTTCTCAGTTATGGCAACCTGGTACATTGTTTTGGTTAGTGAATTTGTACATTGGACGGCGTAAATGCTTCCTATATATAACTAACTAACTTTATTTAAAGCTAAATTTGTAAATGTCCTTTCAAAATGCAATTCAACATTTTCCAAAATTTTATGGGGCACAATAACGTTGTGACAAACGTTTTCATGTAATATTGAAGTAACGCTTATTTAAAATTAAAAATAATTTGTGAACGGACTATCGGTAGAGATGTATGTGGTAGTCGAGCACGCTTCTGCACGAATTGGGCCAGCTCGCACCGGGAAAGTTCTGTTGTGTTTCGTTCGGTGAGTGGGGGAGCCGAAGGCCAATATCCTTTTCCTTCCCCCTCCAGTCCTTTCCTTTATTCCTCTCGCCAATCCTTTCTTAATCTCTTCCCAATTTAAAGTCGGCAATCCAAGATCTGTAATCCACTTTACGCCTCTACAAATGTTTATAGGCGGTGGTAGCGCTTACCATCAGGCATCCCATCAGCTCAATTGCCGACTGTGACATAAAAAAAGAGAGATGTATTTATGTTAAATAATGTGTCCATAGTGTCAGACCTCATAAGAAAATAGTACGATCTTGCCTTTGTATGTATCAAGAAATCATAATTAATATTTTTAACAATAAACTATACCACCTTCAAATTCTTAGAACTTGACCAAATTTCAATGACGAAAATTTAAATGCAACATGGCCAGTGCAACATGGCCAGTTTAAAAAAAAATAAATGTAATAGTAATCATAAAAATCGATATACCCAGGAAAAACTTACAGGTAACAAACAACAAACACAAAAAAACAGTCGACTAGGTCTTTTTTTAGAAGCCGGCTGATAAAATTAAAAAAGAAATTAAAAAGCCGCTGGAATAAATTACACAATATTCAGCGCACACATTGTTACATATCGAGTGAGTCTCTTCACACTGCACACAAGTGCAGGGCGGAATCACACTCCCTTGAATAGCTGCTCGCCTGGTACCAATGCTTTGATTTATAGTGCAAGTGTGGGGCGGTTTTTATTAAAACTAGCGGACTTGAACTTTCGTGCCGCTAGTATTATTTACGAACGAGAAAGTTTGTAAGAATGTATGTGTGTTACTCTTTCACGCAATATTTGGATTTGTATGATACTTCGTAAATGGATAGATTATAGCTGCGATTAATATATCATTATATTATAGGCTACGTTGTACGCCGAATGTGCGGCCTTCAGCTAATCATGTATAATTTGGTACCACCTAAAAGTTATATAGGGCTGTCAATTTTGATTTCCGTTTTCAAATATATTAAAAGGTTTAACGCATTGGGCTGTATTCAATTAAATCATAACTCCCATATAGGCTAGGCTAATGAAACTTTTACTATGTAAATAATCTGAACTATGAAATAATTTAAAAGTTTTTAATAAAAATATTTATTTAATTAGTGTCCAACGTAATCCTCTTCGTAACAAATAAAGTTTCAAATATTAATCATTAGATATAATTTAGCCGAGACTCATAAATTCGTAGATAAAAATATAATTTTAAAGCGAAGCCTAAATATCGCTGATCACTCTTTTATCGTCGACCTAAATCGTTTTATGTAAATCGTTCAAGTAATCAATCTGTTACGTCAACAAAAAATCTATTACTCGAAGTATATTTCATTTTGATGGAGCCAACTCTGGCGGATTTTGAATGAAGTTTTTATCACCTATAAAGTCCTCCTTCCTTCCCTCTAAACCTGCGCCTTGATTGCATAATTCTACTGATTTATATTGACGATACGCGCGCGATACGATACGATACGATATCATCATGAGATATTGATAATCAATCTTACGCTTTGTATGCCTGTTCACACATCTAAATTCTATGATTCTTCATTTACCGTACAAGCCGTAAGATTGTGGAACTCACTTCCAAAAACGATTAAGCAAGCCCAATCTTTATATACATTTAAATCTCTTGTTAAGGATTATTTTCTATCTCCATAATGTTGTTTTTGACTCTGTTCTATGTTATATTGCTTTTCTCTCCTCTATTATTTATCTCTCTTTACTGCATATTTATACTATCCTAACTCCTATATGCATTTATTTCTTATCTATATATTTGTACACTTTCTTCTATGTATATAAACACTTTCCACCTTTTCAAAATTTATATTTCCCGTATCCAAAGGTTGCCTGGAAGAAATCGCTTCAAATCGATAAGGCCGCCAAATTGTACAATAAATATTGTTTATTGGTTTTGTTAACTATATGTGTATTGTAGAATAAAGTGTAAATAAATAAATAAATAAATAAATAAACAAGAGTCGTTAACTTCTGTCCATTATGAATAAATTACTATTTTGATACATTTTCGAGCCATACACAATGTAAAAATAAACCGTTTTTATTTATAGATTTATGTTAAAACTTTGAATTTATCATTATTTTAATATTAAATGGTAGAAAATACAAATGAAAACATAATTATATGTCCGATTGTTGATGTTTCAAAAATATAAGCTTTACAATATTGTTATCAATAATTATAATTTTAAGTATAAATAACATTAATGTCTATTGTGATACACAGCTTTACTTTGACAGTTATTATCTGTCAAATAATACCCATATAACATTATCCATTCACAAGACCGGCTTCTTCTATAATTTAAGTAAAAAAGAAAAGAATTTATGCCCTAGCCGATATACGATACACGATAAATTTATCGTTTCTTGTAAAACATAACTCAATCGTGAACTGTCAGTTGCAAAGTGAAGGCCCGCTATAAACGGTTAAAGGTCCATAAAAACGAGATTCTAACTAAGGGTTTTTACAGGTTCCTTATCTTAGTTATTCTTAAATTGAACGCCTTAAAGTATCGTAGTCATTTACAATTGGAGATTTTTTCTCGATTGAACTGACTGAAATGGGATTTTCACTATGTGATCTCAAAATATTTTTAATTTTATTAAAGTACGCTTTAGATAAACATCCTATAACCGGTTTCAACGTTAACAACTATCACCTATAAACATACCCAAAAAGCTTATGTATTTAATGTGATAACTATTCAAAATCTGCAACTCCAAGCTTCTTTTTAAAATACGTGAATAATTAATTAATGTTTTACTAAACTCAGCGAAATGCTGAGAGCCGCGAAAAAGGAAAATATGAAGCCATATTCACGTTCAGGGGTCATTGATGCAAAGCATGTAATTTACGACGAAATAAATAACTTACAAGCGACAAAACTTTTTTTCCTGTTTGCGTCGAATGCGCGCGAAAATTTGTTCTATATGTTCTTTTTTTTTTGCCCTCGTCATTCCGTAAGCTTGCGAATTTGAGTGTTAATTCAAAATTTCAAATTTCGAACTTCTGTATTTTCTTTTTATCGCTGCCATGAAATATTAATATATCACTTGCTTTTCATGTTTCTTAATTGCCTTAATGTTTTTTTTGCTTAGCAGCGAAATATTTTTATAGTGTACATAATTGAATAAGTTCTGACGCAAAACACACTATTGAAATATTAAATTCAGTTTTGTCTCTGAAGTAAATACTCCAGAAATCTTAATAACTTGTATCTTTGCAGAATCAGTTTAAGAGTGTGGAACTTTGTTGACATTAACAAAATAATAATTGCAAAATAGCCAAGTTTCACAGCGTTAAAGTGTTAGTTACAAATAACAGTCGTATTTGCTTTCTTATTTTATTTAGGCTGGTTATACACTAGTCAACATCCTATCCTACTAATATTATAAATGCGACAGTTTGTAAGGATGTGTGTGTGTTGTTGCTGTTTCACGCAAAAATTACTGAACCGATTGGAATGAAATTTGGTACGTAGACAGCGGCAACATTTTATCCCGATATACCTGTGGAATATGGACTTATGCGGGTGAAACCGTTAATTATAATAGAAAACGCTAGTTAATTATAATCTTATTAAAATTTGTCACCACATTTTCAAATGTATTCATATCATATGTTTAATAAATGATTATTTAGTATAAACATATCTAAATCATAAAAAAATACGACAAGAACAATGCGTGTAAATAGAGGGACGATAGATTTCAATATTAAAATTAAGCAAGTCTATTTAAATATTTGAAAGGAAAGGCAAGCTAAGTCCTTAAATTGGATGTATTTTGATGCAACACAAATCGATAACACTAGTAAATTACATATTTGTCAGTGAATCGTTGTTAATGGCAATTCCAATGTAAATTTGATACATAAAATATATAAAATTGTGTCGCAATGACAACCCAGCCTAACGGTAGGGCTGTCACATAACGTAATTAATAAGATGGCGAATCTCTTAGGAATTGTTCGCGGCCATTGTGGAAACTTCTGAAAATATTTTAATTATCTCTGCATTTGGGTTTGCGCATGAAATTGTATACGATGAAAAGTTCCTACATATTGTAGTGAGTTTCAATTGAGACTTTTTAATTGAAGATGTTATAAAGTCAACTACATTTTATTCTCATTGGATTAAGTAAACTTAGTGTTTTGTTGGATTTTAAAATAATATTTTAAAGAGAATTCTTTGCAAAGAGTTGAAATTAAACATTGATAAAAATTAAATTGAATAGTTAATACGATATTTATTACTTGCGATGTTTTTTTTTTTTGAGCAAATTATTATAATAATTACTTTTTCTTGTAATAACAATAATAGACAAACATTAATATTCGGCTAGGTCAGCTTGGGTTTCGGTCGGTTTTGGTCGGCCAACTGAGCGCTTACTGATCGACTTATGTAAATAAATTATTGAATTATGATCATAATTATCAACTGAGTAACCTATTTATTATCATAAACGACAGTAGTATCTGAGTAAAGGATTAAATTTCTCCCACTTAAATGCGATAACCTTTCCAAATCTGCATATCAAATCTTCTTAGGTATTTCTAAATACGTGAATGTTTAGGTTATATATTTTAGTAAACTCGGCGAATGCTAAAAGCTGTAAAAAAGAAAAATGCGAAGTCATATTCACATTAACCTCATTAAGATTAAATTTAATTACACGTTAGAGAAATTAGATTTTATGATTATATTTTATTACACAAATACTATATAATTTTAGAGGTTAATATAGGTTGTGGTGTGTTCTCTTGGAATAAGTTATGCACCATAAAATAAACTTTTGTCTTTAATAAAATATATGCACACCTATGTTCAGATTTAAAAAGTGTTCTACTTGTGTGGTAAAAGGATTCTGATAAATTCCAAGGGGATAAAATAGGGGATGATAGTTTGTAAAATGATTATAACCTTGTGGGCGAATCTGCGGACAACAGCTAGTTTTGGAATAAGACTTTTATTTGAATCATGGTTCAAATAGCGGACTAAACGGTGCACAGCTTATTTGTGTTTTATTGTAAGGTCAAGATTAAACTACTGTAATTAAATTGAATCAGGACTATAGTCTAGCGTGTTTTTTTTTATTAAGACGATAAATAGTTAAGCCATGAATAAATTCGCAATGTCAACGAAACGTCCATTTCCCATAAATCTTGTTATTTTAGTTTTATTTTAAAACAACCCATTAATGAAATACATTAGCGTGATACTCGAACTAAACTGTATAAATATTTTATACACGACAATGTACACGGAGAATAACTATGCGCCGCTTCGTCGTAAAATTTCGTGTTTGCGACAGCCCTCATTAAGGTCACGGTACACTTGAGTAAGTAACATCGTGTCAAAGTGAATAGGTTACTTATAAAATACTTTTTGCATCACTTCTTTTGTGTATTTCAACTATACATTGCTTACTTTAAAATTACTGTGTAATGATAATCAAATATATAAAAAGGTTGCCTGTGCCAATATCCTTCTGTTAAAAGAAAAATATCTTAAATGGAACTTGGATAAAATGGATACTGTGTAAAGCTTTGGCTCTGAATTTAAGCAAAGGTTGCATAAGTGTGTTCGGTATGTTATATACATACTGACGTTCTTAGAGTGGGTGGATTTTTTTTTCTAAAATCGATGACAACAATTTTCTATCATTTTCATTTTCATTTTCATCATCAGCCCTTCTATTGTTCCCACTGCTGGGACACAGGCCTCCTATGAGGGTTCAGGCCATAATCCACCACGCTGGCCAAGTGCGGGTTGGCAGATTTTCTATCAAATAAATAGAATCTACTAATCGGTTGAACCCTCATAGGAGGCCTGTGTCCCAGCAGTGGGAACATGTATGAGCTGATGATGATGTTGAATCGGTTGAAATTCCACAGACTTATCGAATAACAAAGCAAATTAAAAAAGCTACTAAAAAGTGGTTATTTGAAGGGAAAAAAAAAGGAATTTGAAAAATAGGAATATGAAAGACGAAATATCATTATAGATATTTCCTTATCCTGAGATGATGATCTTTTGATTATTAAGATATGTATCGCCAATATATGAATTGAAATAATTATGATTATATGAATTTATATACTTTAATGATACACAACAAGTTATCGTCTGCATTATAAAAAGTATAACTATTATACAGAACCTTAAGTAAAGTACCATTAAGATTTCACGTCTCATGAGGATACTAACGTACCGTGAAAACATTAAAATTTTCGTCAAGTTTTTTAGGTTCTCGAAACATAATTATATAAAAATCTAGTACAATGATATACCTAAGTAGTAGGAATAATCAATATCATAAAAAAATAGAGAATTTTATTTTATGGGTGTATTTGTTAATTGATTTGAGAAGACTTTTTTACATTTTTATGAATTAAACTATCGAATAGCTTTTTACTCAGAGTGGACATCTGAGTTAGTGTTCCCCTGATGGTAGGCGATCTCCCGCCATGAACATTTGTAGCAATGGGACCTCTGCAAATGCGTGGGAAATTAGGGATCAGGAAAGGATAGATAGAAATGAAAAAATGGCTTGGGAAAAATGAGGAAACGCGATTTATTCATTATATTATTAACCCAACGTTTCAAACACAGCGAGCGTGGTCACGGGGAGATTTTGTCAGTCTCCCCAGTCTTCCCGTGACTACGCTCGCTGTTTAAAAGCTCGCTTTTCGTTAAAAAGACTTCAATTTCTAAATGTATAATACTTGCGTAAAATCAAACACAAGAGAACTCACACCTTATTTAAAACTCTATTCAACATGCATTCATACAAAGTGCGAAAGCATACACAAAGACAGCTTCGTAGGTATTATTAAATTTCCATCATTTCTCACATCAATAGATATATTTTCTCAAAAGATAACATACGTACATTCGACAAAACATATTTCATAAGTTGAAACAAAGCCGACACGCCTTCAAGCCCATTAAGGTATTTGTTAGACCGGATGCGAGTTACAAAATAGACACAAATGATATGGTAATAAGAACTAATTTGTATTGCTTACGAATTTAGTAAAGTAAAGGGATATTTACCTTGAGTTAGCAGATTTATTTTGTAAATAAATAAGTTGTATCATGATGTTTCATGATGTCATGACATCATGAACTCAATTTTGTCCCGAAATGTAGTTTATGTTCTAAAACTACATTTTTCTTTCACTTTGCGGCAAAACCGTGGGCGGAAAGCTAGTAAATAGCATCGAATGAAAACAAAACATTTCCTCTCTCTATACTTTTTTGGAATATTATAATAAATCGCATTCTCTTACAAAGAGGGCTCAAAACAACGCTCCATACAATCTGGAAGTTTATGAGATAAATGACGCGTGAAACTTACTTAGCCTGAAATGTGGGGTAACTCCGCCGAATAAATACGAAGGCTCCTTTTTATATGGAAGCGTAATGTAGTGCTGAACGTAATTAGCATTTATTACTATGTGTTGTTAGTTAAAGAGAAAATTTTGCTGGAGAAACAAATAATTTTATGACAGATGTGATTGAGGTGATTTCGCTTGAACTTATATATTATATATAGGTATATGGCTGGTGTTTTGCAGTGATGGTTCAGTGATGACGACCTTGGACTTAATTCGAAAATTGGGGTGTTTGAATCAGGCCAGCTCTTTTTTTCTGTCACAGCGGGCAACTGAGCTGGTGGTTCGCCTGATGGTAAGCGATCACCACCGCCCATAAACAAAGGTAGTGCTACTACGAATGTGCTAACCGCTTTTATAGGGTAAGTGAAAAGGAAAGCATTAACGACTGGAAAGGAGGAATGGACTGGGACGGGTGAGGAAAAGGAAACGGGCCTCCGGCTCCCCCACTCACCGTACGAAACAAAGTTGCATGCCACTATTTCACGCCGGTTTTCTGTGGGGGTGTGGTACTTCCCTGGTCCGAGCTGACCCAATTCGTGCCGAAGCGTGCTCGACTCCTTCAATAAACAATAAACTCGCACTGTGGAGCTACCACACTCCCAAGAAAGGCGTGAAATAGTAGCATTTAAATGTGAATTTCTTACGATGAATCACCATTCATATATATAGCTGGTGAACCATATCCTCTTCCATAGACCTCATTCCATTTCTTGGCTTTATTCTCCTCATCAATCCTTTCCTTATCCTTAATCCTCTGAAGTGGGCAATCCTTAGCAAATGCATAACGCTTCTGCAATTGTTCATGGGCGGTGCTGGTCACTAGCTCTTGTGCCGAGTCTCACGTAAAATTGAACTTA
>NC_052113.1:1507708-1521347 GCF_012273895.1 Zerene cesonia | reverse complement strand
TGCATTCCTCTTCCTTTGTGACGTCACTGACCTTAACAACACTGCTTTATTTTACGTTTAATTCCCCTTTTGTTTCCGGCACGTGCTGACGTCAGTCACTAACTTGTAGGATTCTTGAAGTTTATAAGCACTAACCGCAATCTAGGTTACAAAGACGTTTAATCCATGCACTTGTGTGCAGAATTGACCTATTGAGATAAGGTTTGATTCTCAGTATGCGAAACTGACCTCTCGATATTATGAAGCCTGATCCACCCTGAAGATTAAAAAAGAATACTGGTGTATATTTAATAATCAGAAACAAATGACAATGCCTTTATATACATATATATATTTTTTTTTTATGTCATAGCGGGCAACTGAGCTGGTGGTTCGCCTGATGGTAAGCGATCACAACCGCCCATAAACATTCGCAAAGGTAGGGCCTCTGCGAATGCGCTGCCCGCTTTTTTTGGGGTAAGGGAAAAGGAATGGATTAACGACTGGAAAGAAGGAATGGACTGGGACGTGTGAGGAAAAGGAAACGGGCCTCCGGCTCCCCCACTCACCGTACGAAACACAGTGGCATGCCACTATTTCACGCCGGTTTTCTGTGGGGGTGTGGTACTTCCCCGGTGCGAGCTGGCCGAATTCGTGCCGAAGCGTGCTCGACTCCCACAATAGAAATATATCCTATCGTCTTCATAGTATCATGAGTGATCAATGACTTAGAACATTAGAATATTCTATAGTTTATGAAGGACAAATGACACTGTTTTTCGAATAGCTTTCTCATCCATTACATAAATTAAAACGGCATTGTTTATTGGGGGGTATAAAATTTACTAAGCTATATATATGACGGTATATCATTTTATTATTTTATAGGTAACTTATATTATGAGTAGGTATGTGATTAATTGAGTGAATCAAATTTCGAATACCCTCTAGGCAATAAAATACGACAGAATACGTTTTCTAGTCGATGCTTCTTAGTAGAGCCACATTGCAGACCGATGGTATTTCATCATCATCATTATCAGCCCACATATGTTCCCACTGCTGGGACACAGGCCTCCTATGAGGGTTCAGGCCATAATCCACCACGCTGGCCAAGTGCGGGTTGGCAGATGTCACATGTCGTCGAACTTTTGATTCTTGGACATGCCGGTTTCTTCACGATGTTTTCCTTCACCGCTTTAAGCAGTGGCGTTGTTATCCACATGTGCAGATAAATTGAAAAATCAATATATTTCCTACACGTTCGCCTGGTCTCGAAACCCCGACTTATCAATTTTGCAGTCCGAGGTTCTCACAACTGTGCCACCACTGCTTTTATGGTATTTACAAAACGATTATTTACAAGCACTTTCAAAAAGTTGACATGAATAAAAACGTTTTTAATTTAACTTTGAGTGAAACAACTATAAAATAATAACATCTATAATCTGGTACAAAGCGATCAATCTTCGTTAAAGCTTATTCTAATTTACAATATTCGTATTTATCTAACATTCCTCAATTGGATTTCCAATAAATTCCTTCGCAAACATAATTCAATAAAAATGTTTTAGTTTTGTTCACAAATTTAATAACTTTGAAAGTAAAATTTCGTATAATTGAATGTTATTAAAAATAACATTTTTGTATTAGACTCGTACTTTACGTATACAAGGGTCTTTTAATTTTTATTTGAATAGTTAAAACTATACAATCCGCTGTTAAGCTTTATTATAGATGTAAATATTTCGTAGGTCAAGTGTTTAATAAATTAAATTCTTTGTCTAGAATAAACAGATTAAATTCTGATAAAGCAAAGTTATTAAAAAGCAAAAGAACATCTCAGTCACGTCCTAGTAAATATTATCAAAGCAGGCTCGTTCATGCGCCTTTAATATAATTAAAAACAAACAGTCTTTGGTACTTGCATACAATTTGAAATATAAAGAATATAAAAATGTCAATTATGAAGATTTGTTTAACATTGTAATTTAGTAAGAAAAAAGTTTACAACGATGTTTAATTTAGAATGTCGGAAACCTTATGATTGAGCTTGAGTTAAGATCCTTATTAGAGCGCTTTTTCGATTACAATAATAAAATATATTTTGTCCCATATAACACAATAGAGAGAAACAGAAACGAGAAAATCATCTGCTTCACAGGAATCCTTGTTGAAAATAGTTCTGACGTGTAAATATACGGAAATCACGTCATTTTCCAAATCTGTTAACATCCGTAAAATTTATAGGCATCGTTCCAACGATCTAACAGTTACGTATTAATGTAGGCGAGTAAATAACATTATTCGAAACCTTAGGAATATAAACTATATAAATAAAACACGCGCAACTTTTAACATAACAGTTTTCTTTTTTTTTCTTCGAATTAAAAAAAAACGGATTTTCTAAACTTTATCTTTGAATTAAAATATACATATTCAAATTGTAAATTAATCAGAATATGATTCAAATAGAAACGGACACAATATTTTGTTACAGACCATTTTGTATGAGTAAAAATCCACTCATAGTTAGAAATATATTTAGTACTCTGATTCACAATAACTCGCGCCAAAACTATCACGAGACAAAAACATAGTACAGAAAAATTCTCCCAAAATATAATTCTAGGGAACAGATAATATAACAAGGCCGCTGTTAATTGTCATTGTTTTAATTTTAGGCAGAACGACACATACGTATATATTTGTAGTTTATACGGATGTTATAAAGAGAAAAGTTATGTATGTTTGTAATGTTTTCATAAATTTTACGCAAAAGAGAAATTTTAAGACGCTTTTATGTGCAGAAATTGCTTCCGAAACAATGGTAAATAAGAATCGTGTAGTTAGCCGATTAAAAGGCGCTTCTTAAGAAGACTAGTTGAATAAAATTCCCTTTTATTTTATATGATAGTCTGGAAGAGATCGCTACCTAACGATAAGACCGCCATTTGTGCATGTTCTCATTTGTGACTACGCTCGCTGTAAAGTGGTCGAAACGTCGGGTTAATAATATAACGAATAAATCGCGTTTAATATCCTTTAAAAAGTTTTTAATTTCATATGTTCTAATTTGTTTGTGTTTTATCTATGTTTTTACTGTAAAATTTTTGTATGCAATAAAGTATGATCTATCTATCTAAAATAAATAATTTTAGTATGAGTTTCATAAACTAGGCGATCTAGCTCAATTTACATATCACGTTCATATCTAATTCCAATTATACACAAAGCTAAATGATGAAGCTAGTTATCTATCCGACATACCGAATACAAAGCAAAACTGATTGACGATAATTATATGCGAGTGTAATTTGTATATCAATTATACTACTCTAATGATAAACTATCTCAGTTATTATGCAAAATCCGAAGCAATATATACATGCTGAGATGAGATTATTAAAATTTGTTTCTCGAGATATATAGTTAATCAGGGTAAATGTAAATATTTCACGAGATCTGTGACCTAATTAAAAATCTTAACTTTTTCTAATGACTGTATTTTTTGTTATAAAATATCAATGAAAATTTATTAGATTAAAATCTTTTTAAACGTTTTGTAATTACATAAGAAATAATTAGGATATTTTTCTAATTATCTCTCTTAGGATAAAACGTCTACTATATAGGAGCCACGGGGAAATTCGGGGCGGCCAGCCAGTCAAATAATACATGTTTGTGAACTTTCCTCTTCCTGGTACCTATTACTTTATTTGTGGGTGTTAGGTTAGTTGCATATATGGACCGAAAAAGGTTAGCAATTTATTCTTAGTTGACCTTGACCATATTTTTAAGGTAACTACATTGACGTAGGTGTGTTTTTGTATATGGTTCCATTGTATAGGACTATAGAGTGTTTAAATAAACAAAAAAGCATATTTTTAGAAACATATTTTAGTATTTTTTTTTTATATCAGATGGCAAATTTCTAAGTTTTACAATGTAAACTTCATATTTTTTTTTGTTTCTACGGAATTTTCCAAGCGAATCCCAGCTCAATTATTTAAGTACAGACAATTTTTATCCCTTTAAAACCCGTATCTATTAAAACTCCATAGACAAGCGTTAAAGCAATTACGTTCATGGAACAGTTAGCATCGACGTAGAAGCTATATAACTGGGCAATTTTCAAAACCACCTCATTCTGGAGGAGCTGAGAGATACGCTCAACTAACATTTAAAATGCCTTTATACTAGTTTCCTATAGCTTTTAGAAGCTAATGTATGATGTAAGTAGAAAAAAAGAAGTTGCTCGCTTGCCAAGTTCCTATCCTAGGATTTAATATGTCGTATCTACTGAGCCTCATAGTGATTTATACTTTAAAAGCTAAAGTGATAGAATCCACTAAATTGTCTCCAGTTCTTTAAAGAAACAATTTAGTTATCAATTTAATTCATCAAGATATTATGATAAAGAACTCATTATATCATCTATTTATATAACAATTTAATATACTATATCACAATTTTTGCAATGTCTTCGATCTATAATTAGTCTCGAAAGTTTGAATTAGATATATCTGTCAGTTCAAAATGGGTCAAAATAGAGTCAAAAGACGTTGGTTACTTACAAACGAATGAACAAAATTATGCGGGTTGGTTGGTGTTAAGTGATATATAGGTATAATAGAATTTGTTACTTATATTGCCTTTTTAAGATATCGTATCCAAAGGGTAAACCAGACCCTATTATTTAGACTTCATTGTCCTTCTGTCTGTATGTCCCCGTCAGTCATCACAAGGTTGTAATCATATGATCTGTGATAGTATTAATTTATTTATTTTGCTGCTATAACAAAAAAAAAAAACTGATAAATTCACGTTAAACATTATATGGTGCGGTCATAAATTTACAAAATTTTTCTTCATTCCTTTAGCTTATTTGTACAGAACTTCGTCCCGAGTAGCATAAATTAACCGATTTTTTAGTTTCTTCTAAAATCCAGCCTAAGCACCTGTAACACCTCTAGTGTTACATGTGTGTATGAGCGGTGGTGCCCACTTATCCTCAGTTGTCCCATCTGCCCCTTTGCTTGCTCTGTCATAAAGAAAAAAACATTTCACCGATAAATAATTGAGATTGACAGGTATTTTACACCACTACGATGTATTCATTACAATACGTTCATTGTCAAAACCGTCGACGGTGACACCAGTTACAAACCAAGAAAAAGCAAACATATCTACATAGCACACAAAACTCATCTTACTCCACATACACAGAACAAAAACGAGTGTGTGAAACACAAACAAAAATTGCAATTCATCCTTTGAATCGACCTCCGGTGTGTTAAAAATAGATCTCAATGAACACCGTTCATAAATCTTCGTATACCACGTTTTATCATCGATCAAAATATATTTAGATTCGAGTGAATTTAGAAAACATACGATATAACTATGACGCGAGTAACACGCAACCACGTACGTAGTAGAAACCCTCTGAGAGTTATTTCAAAACAGTGACATATAATTTTTAGGGTTAAAAATAGATACAATGTATCTTCCTATAGAAGCGGTCAGGTATTCTTATATTATAACCTAACTTTAATGTAATTGCTTGATGATTTCCTTACGAAAGTCATTGTGACATTTCTCATGCATTTATATTGATACGATAATAACAAAAGACTACAAATAAGGTAAAAACACTTGCCAAATTATCATCTCTTTGTTATATTACTAGAACTCGCGTGGTTTACAGGTGAAAGCCAGCATAATAGTTCAATAAGGGCTATAAATAAATCTCTGTGCCAAATTTCAGGATCCATACAACATCAACAACGGAAATAGAATCTTATAAATTGCCACATTTATAATATTATCTATATAAACTAATATTACTATTTAAGTTATGTAAAACTAATTAATACAATGCCTCAATAAATAGCCAATTCAACGTTTTGAATAATCAGTAATAATAAATTCATTTGCATCATAAAATACCCTTATGTCGGACTTTAAGGGCATAAAATAAAAACATTATTGAATCCAAACCTTTCAATCTTGCCTGGATCTCGCACGTTTCCAGTCAACTGTGCCGTGTGAAATACCAAATCTATTTTCGCTCACCGCCGGATCTCGTCTGAACGCAAAGCCAAAATTAAACTTTACAGTAATCAGTTAATGAATGTATAGATTATATGAAGGTCATCTATTATGATATCATATATACAAGGAAGTCTAGACTTCTATTATATATTTGTCGAGTATTTGTTTGAATTTGGTACTGGATTGATTATCCGACTGGATGAAGGAGGGTAATGTTTTTCGAGCATATGTATGTATGTATGTAATGTCCTTTTCTTTGACACACCCCAGCCTAAACCCCACTCGACGGATTTTGACAAATGAAGCGTCGTAATCATAAGAATTGTGGCATTGACATAGGGTACATAAATTAACAAAATGGCGCTAGCAAAAAAAAAAAAGAATTTTGTTTATTTTTCTTATTGTACCAATATGGGTATAAGAAAATATTTTAAAAAGATCGTGAAATTATAAAGTATAATATATAGCATAAAGTCGGCAGTGGATTTTTTCTTTACATAATAATAATTCTCATTTTCATAATGTTTTAAACCCTGCATGAGATTAGAATAACTGATGCACATTGTTTCATGATGATAGTTTCCTACTTTAGATATTGTCAAAATACGTAGTATTTTAGTGTGGGAGCCGAGCACGCTTCGGCACGAAGCCAGCTCGCACCGGGGATAGTACCACACCCCCACAGAAAATCGTCGTGAATCAGATATATGCTACTATGTTTCGTTCAGTGAAGGAGCTGGAGGTCCAATTTTGATCTTGTCATCGCGTCTCACCAGCTTTTTGGCCAACCATCACATAAAAAGTGTTCAAATAGATTGTGGAATATCCTCTTCAATGCTGCATTCAAATAACGCGTGAACGCAGTCCGCAAACTCTAAAACTTTTTTAGTAAACCTACTAAAACTAACAACAGCATTCTCGATGGAATAAACGAGCTCTGTACTCAATAGGTAATGCAAATTTTATCGGCTACTCATCTCTGTGTTTATCGAAGTTCGAACTACCCTCCTTTTTCCAATCAAAGTGCAGCAAAACTTTTGAACATTTCTCGTTACAAACCCTTTGAAATTTTAAACTATTGATCAGTTGCAAATTGCTCTGCAAAGACTTTTTATGGTGGTTCAGCTACATTTTTTCTGCAGTAGTGTTGCACTGACCGGTTTTAATAAAGAATATTAATGAGACAGGGAGATGCGTTAATTAAAAATTATATAGCGTTCTTGTCAGTTGTTGTATTACTTTCTTTGGATTTTTATTGAACAACAATTTTTAAAATTATATAACTTTCTTGTCAGTTCTTGTAATAGTTACTTTGGATTTTTATTGAATAATCGCGTCTCGGTACAGCTAATATAAAATTTAATAAATAATGTAGAAATTGTGAACAATTCCCAAGTGACAGCTTTATAAGCGAACACTCACAGTAATGTGACCTATATAACTAAAAAAATGTTTTAGGATAGATTTCCTATTTCATTAGTCTTTCATCTACTTGTTATATCGTTGTACTTTCAAATGTTTATTTTGATATACAACAGGAGCTGCTTCATTTCCAAAAAGAATATAAGCACTTACTGCTCTATCTCTCTGGTGAAAATAAAATTTGCATGACGCGTTTGAAGTGAAATAATGGGTTTCTTGTTGTTGTGTACTGTTCTTTATTTACAAAATAAGACATGTTTAAGAGCATAGATTATGAGGTTAATCACAATTATTTGTCTGTAGTTTGTTATTGAATTTAAACATTAAGAGTTGTAGGTCAACAAGTTAGTTTCATTATATTTAAGAGAAACATTTTATAGATAATATGTAAATTACATTTTCCATCTAATTAGTGGTAAATTTTATGGAGAAATAAAAGTTACGACTAATTAGATATTGCCTTTTAAATGTATTTCCAATAGATTCAAACAATTTTATTCAAGTTTGCCTATTTTTGTTACAGATACATAAATTACGTTGAAAAATGGAGCAGTTTGAATCACTGCTGACATGCTGCGTGTGTCTAGACCGATATCGGAATCCAAAACTACTGCCATGCCAGCACAGCTTCTGTATGGAGCCGTGCATGGACGGCCTTGTGGACTATGTGCGACGACAGGTATGGAGAATTCCAACCTTCTCAAAAATGAAGATAGAAATATAATAACATTTTGTACATGAAAGGGATAACTATGAAAGTGAATGAATATTAGTGGATAGAAATTGAGAAATTGAAAGCTTTATTTTTCGTGATGAAGATAGAAACTGTACCTGTATTTAGTATTATAAATGATATGTGAATATTGTACATAATAAAATGAAAATGTATATATATCAAACTGATGCATGAGTGTGCGCTTCAATACAATAATTAAAGCAATTTGTGCATAGAATTAATGTATTTCTTTTCCTACAGGTTAAATGTCCAGAATGCCGAGCAGAACACCGCATCCCATACCAGGGAGTCCAAGGCTTCCCCACAAATGTCACCCTACAGCGGTTCCTAGAACTGCACGCTCAAATAGCTGGAGAATTACCAGATCCCACAGCAGGGCAGGTCATGGAAAGATGCAATGTTTGCTCAGAAAAAGCGTACTGTGCTCCTTGTGCCCATTGCGAAAAGAAAGTCTGCGATGACTGCAAATCTGCTCACATGGAAGTTCTCCGTAGGGAAATCACTAGGATTAATAATCAAATTCGACGCGGTGTAAATAGGCTTCAAGATATACTTGGTATAGTTGAACGTAATACGTCGAATCTACAAACGAATTGTGCTGCAGTAGCCGGTGAAGTTGATGAAATACACAAAAGGCTGGCTAAAGCGCTTAAAGATCGAACAGATTTTCTACGAAATGAAATCGACCGCTATTTAGCCACAGAACTTAGAAACTTAACTCACCTCAAAGATAATTTAGAATTAGAATTAAGTAACATACAAAGTAATTGTGATCTCGCCGATAAATATATGAATGATGATGTCGAATGGGAAGATACTGAACTTGTCGATACTAAAGAAATCTTCCTTAAGACTGTTGAATTTTTAAGAAACTTCGACTATGAAGGCGGAGATTATAGCCGTAGAATAAGGTTTATTATGACGCATGATCCAAACCAACTTGTCATGCACGTGGCCAGCTATGGTGAACTGAATATGAATCAGCCCGGTCATGCAAGCAGTTATTCAAGCTTACAGCCATCGCAAGGTTTGACTAGGTCGAAGAGTGACCATCGCCTCGCTACTCAATTCCGTCAACAAGAAGAAACAAAGAATTATTATGAGAATGATGAACCAATTCTTGGTGGAAGAAAGTTTGGAGAGCGTCGGCCCCCGCCACCTGAAAGACATACAAGAGACTACGGTGCTGCTGATGATTACAGCGGCTATGAATCTGAACATCGACCATCCCGCAGATTTAGGTCTCGCTTTGTAAGAAGTCATCAACAAGATAATGACTCTGATACAGAACAAACAGCACGAAGTGCAAAGGCTGAACAGAAAGAAAAGGAGAAGGAGAAAGTAGCTGATACAGAAGACGCAACTCGTGGGCCACTGAGTGGAATATTTAGGTTGAGTGATTGCCCGCGAGTCATGCAACGGATATTAGACGTAGAGAGCGGTAAAAAAAAGGAGAAGAAAGAACCACCACCTCCGCCGAAACCTGTTCAACCAGCACCTCAACCTCAACGTCGACCACCGCCTGCGAGACAACAGAGTGAAGATGATGAAATATCGCGCCTTAAAAGACAAAACAAAGGCGCTGCATCTTCTCAGGAACCAGACAGGTCGACTCAACGTGCTGCGGAAGAGGAGAGAAACTCTATTACTCGTAAGCCGCCAACACCAGCCCGGGAGGTGAGTTGGGAGGAGGAGACAGATTGATGAAAAAGAAAATGCAGTACTACGTAGAATTTTTTATCATCACCGTTACTAACAAGGAAACCGCCAAAGTAAACTAGGGCATTCCAATCACACACTCCACGTTAACTCATAATACATAAACACAACACAACAAAATGTACCGTGCACTTTTGGTCAATACCGAATTTCAATATATTTCTCAGGCATCCAGCGATGGTGAATCAGATGAATCTCTCGGTACACTACAACGAAATCAACGTAAGAATACAGCACCGGTAACCAAACCTGCAGCAGTAACACGTAGACCTTCAGCATCAGAGGCTCCAACTGCGCATCGAGTACCAGCACGAGCCGCTAGTACTGAATCTAGTGCATCTACAGAAAGCTCCGGCTCGGCGGTTAAACACACAGGTGCGATATTAACAATCGCAGAGTTAAAAGCAAAATATAGCACAGATGGATTGCCACCAAAACCAAGCAACCGTTTTTTGTCCGCAGGCAATGAAAGAACAACACCGGCAACCACAAATGGAACGGTCAGCGGCGCTCAGCGAGTCCAAAGCAGATTTGTAGGATCTCAGCGACCAACGCCTGCTCCAGCACCCGCCGAGCCGGCTCAGGAAGACTCTGACACAAGCTCCGAGGAGGAGACAGATTCGTCAGAGGAGAGTGAAGAGGAGCCTGCCCCGCAAAGGAAGCCCGAGAGTCAAGCGATGGCACGAAGTGATATAGGTCCACTACTTGCACGCAGTACTAATGCCCGTAACGATGCGCAAGACAATAAAAGTAAAGACACCACTCCCACACAGTCACGTTACCGTACACGACCACAACCAGCTGAAGAGGAAACACCTCGTTATGGAAGTAGTTCTTCCACCTACAGTAACCGATACGGTAGTAAACCAAAAGAAGAGGAGACGACGTCTTCATTCGATGACGATTCGAAATATCCTACAGCTCGATCTAGGTATTTAGCATTGAAAGAAAGACGCAATCGTCTAGCGAGGAGTAAAAGTAGTCACAGTGGCTTTGGTGTAGGTGATGATGATGACCCAGATGAACCCGTGTCACCGACAACTGCGTCTCCCTCTGCATATCTCGCGGCTCGATACGGCTCCGGCACTGGCGGTTCAGAGTTGTCTCGAAGCCGGTCATCGCACGCGCTAAAGTCCAGAGAAAGCTCCCCTGAACGACCGGTCACCGGTGAGAAGGATGGAGCTGCCTTGAGCTCATGGGCGCGGTACTTGAAAAGTAAATACGGGTCCCGAGGAAAAGACCGTGACACCGGAACATCATCGAGCGCATCGCGTCGCCTGTCTCTCGGGCTACCTTTACGCTCAGCAAATGAGCTTGCCAGTTCTGATGACGATTCAAAAAACGCGGCAGGCTCCCCCATCTCCCCTACGGCGGCTACAGCAGCGGTAGCAGGTTAGATAACGAGTGGCGTGTAAATAGGTTTGAAGCTTATGGAACAATGGTGTGACCTGGGAATTTTCATTATTCTAATGCATTTTTCTGTCTTAGGTTTCGCAGCAGCAGGTTCCTCCCCTAGGAGCCAGTATCTGCAGAAACGCCGTTTACAATTCAGCGTGGGGAGTCGGGGGAGCGAACCCGGATACTTTACTTGGCCTCGTGGTATCGCTGTAGGGCCCGACAACACTATGGTCGTGGCTGATTCATCTAACCATCGAGTACAGGTATTATATTTGATAAGTAATCAAAATTTAATGCTTAGTTGGTCTTGATTATCATAATATAGCGCTTCGAATTTTATAAATTTTACATATTAAAACGGTTTATATTTATTAAAGTAATTTTTGAAATTAATGTCCTAATTAATACTGATAAATAGAATTAACTGTTTTTAAATATTGAAGAAATTGGTCAAGATTTTTGCTCCGTTTTATACCTCATTAAATAATTCTTTGATAAACACTATCAACGAAATATACAAATATCAAAGATAATTTTGTAAGCGAGATTATATATAGCTACATTTGTTTTCTAGTAAACGAGGTGAATTTTTTAAAACAGTTTTAAGAAGAAATTAATAACATCTATGATACCTTATAATAAAGTCAATCTTTGACCACAGAATACTTAACAGTACAAGTGCATCGACATACTCTTACTATGACTACCATTTAGATCTCTTCTGAATGACGATTTTCAGAGTTTATTAACTCTGAAAATCGTCAATTTCAGATTTTTTTGATATAATAATAATTATATCAAAAAAATCTACATCTTCCGTTAAAATTAGGCGAAGTTTTGAAAGAGTAACGTAACTAGACTTTTAAAAAATATCGTATATGTTTAGTACAGATACCATAGTTCGATGTGACAAAAGTTATAAAGTATATAACATAAGTATTTCCCCACCAGGTGTTTGATTCCAACGGTATATTCGTGAAGGAGTTCGGTCAGTACGGCAGCGCGGAGGGCGAATTCGACTGCCTGGCCGGAGTCGCTGTCAACCGAATAGGACAGTACATTATTGCTGACCGATACAATCATCGCATTCAGGTGAATATAGTCATTATATTATAATAGCTTTTGTCCGCGGTCCCGCTCGCACGTACACATAAAACCCTCTTGAAACGCTATATTGTAGGTACAATATATTTGCTTAAGTGTGAATGGACTTATAGATATCACAACATAGTATAAAACAAAGTCGTTTTCTCTGTCCCTATGCCTCTATGTATGCTTAAAGCTTTAAAATTACGCAACGGATTTTGATGAAATTTATATAGGTATACAGACAAGGTATGAGCTGACCTGGATGATAGGATACTTTTTATTCCGATTAAATCCGTTGAGATAAAACAAGAATGTTGATATCCGGGTGGAGCCGGGACGAGCGTCTAGTATTCAAATACATCAAATAAAACGTTCTAATTGTCACGGGGATTGCTTCATTCAGAACTGAGACAGTCACGTCGCAACTGTCACGCACTTGAAAGTGCTTAAGTTTTTGCGTCAATTTGCGTGCCAGTAACGTCTGACTTAAATCTAACTTTATGTTCAAGTATACACACATGTATACATTAATATGATGACTATGATGAAAGTTATTTTACCTTCATTTTATTTAATCACGCAATAGAAGTTTTGAAGGCTTTTTTCCCGACATCCATGTGAACAATTTTTATTAACAAACATCTGAATCGCTTTCAAATTGCCAGAAGTAGACGAAATATAAATGGGAGGACATGATAGAAACCGGATCAAAAAAAAAATCGTATGATCGGTTACCCGTAAAAGTTGTGAGTGACAAAAAAACAGTCGCTTGATAACCTCATTTAAAGAAGTTGGTTAAAACTAAGTGAATCTGATAAAAAAGGCAAATAATAATAATAACATTTAAATGTTATTCAAGTAATTTTATTGTCTCTTTGTTACAATCAATAATTTGTATTTTAGAATTTTTTGTATGTATGTACGTTATCCATGAATGAAGATAATTATAACAAAATTTTCCAAATTTTAACCAAATGTTCAGTTCCACCACTCAATAACAACAAAATGTACAAAAAATACACTCGAAAAATTCCATAAACAGAGAGAAACTGCATGTTTTATTCAAAAAAGCTAGCAAATATTCAGTCCGCATTGGCTTGGCTTAAATAATTTCCACAGTTTTCCGATATGTGGTGCGAAGTAAATAGAATATGTTAATGTCTTTAACCCTTGGCATGCCTGGTAGGGTCTGTCAGACCCACACCAACGCGCGAACCGTTGTAGTTCATTTAAATTTGA
>NC_052113.1:1497401-1506708 GCF_012273895.1 Zerene cesonia | reverse complement strand
ATTTTGAAATCGGGGTCTGAGAGACCCACCAGGCATACAGTGTAACTTATGCCCACCAGGCATGCCAAGGGTTAATATTATTTTCTATGATCTGCCCTGGCTTCGTTCTTCCTTTACAAAAAGAAACACTTAATACTTTAATCCTTACTTAAATACTTTATCTCATCTTTTTATGCACACTCACGAAACATTTTATTTTGAAAATTTTATTAAGTACGACCTGACGCGACTACTCCAATACGTCTTGCAGAATTGAAATAAAGGTAGCTACAACGCCGCTATCTCCTATGAAAACTCATTATGTATGCACATTGAGCATTCACCAACACAAAAGATCTTAAAATATTTAATTTTCGGCCAGCGTACAAATATTTCACGTTGTGCACGTCAGTTTTTGTGAAAAACTATGATGCTTCAGTGAATAAGATATACCTATATAAGGCATACATTTTTAGGAGCGTGTCTCAATTTGACTTAATCTGGGATAGGTAGTTTGTTTAAACGAATTTCAACTTTATTCCACGAGACATATTTATAAATTTGCATTTTCAGATGTAAACAGCAATGATTTATAAAAGAACTCTGTCGAATTAGGATAATATCCTGTAATGGTAGTAAGTTCTATTTGGTGTAAAATAAAAATAAAAAAATAAAATGAATTCGCTTCATCACGTTAAATAATAAATAAATTGGTACAAAAATATTCTATATATTCTATCTCTTATAATACACAACAATATCTTGTTTTGTAATCTTAACAAGCTTTTAATTCTGTATAAATCGTGTAATATGTATGCTGTATGCAATAAAATAAATAGACAATAGACAGTCATTAAATGTTCATGCTTTCTCGCTAAAACTGATGCAGTATGTCAGATACAATCTTTCAAAGGGATACTTTATAAGGTAGATTAAAATGTTGACGGCAGTCCTACCTAAAATACAGCACCAAATAGTAGACTATGTTACTATATTATTTCGAAAAGGTAGTTCATATTTATTAATTACGTTCTATTTAAATGCTATAGAACTTTGCTATTTTAATCAGACATTTCAAATTAGGTCAAAAGTCGATTATTATAATCAAAGTAATTCAAGAAGCCCGAATGAGCTTCGTATTTCCTGAATTAACAAAATTTGCAATGTTAACTTTCATTTACTATCTTCAAATTATTATAATATTCAAAGTTGTTAAGAGATCTTAAGGCGGTTCATACGGGACTGAGCAGATTTTTGTTACGACGCTTTTTAGCTTCACCTATATGTTTACTAGGTTAAAAAGCAATGGTGGCTCAGTGGTGAGAACCTCGGACTTCAAAATGGATAAGTCGAGGTTCGAGACCGAGCGAGCGTGCAGGAAATAAATTGATTTTTCAATTTATCTGCAAATGTGGATAACATCACCACTGCTTAAAACGGTGAAGGAAAACATCGTGAGGAAACCGGCATGTCCAAGAATCAATAAAGTTCGATGACATGCGACATCTGCCAACCCGCACTTGGCCAGCGTGGTGGATTATGGCCTAAACCCTCATAGGAGGCCTGTGTCCCAGCAGTGGGAACATATATGGGCTGATAATGATATGTTTACACTTCTTTTAGACCCATTTCAAAATGACAGACTCAATAGTAACTTTGCACGCTTACCAAGGATCGATGATATAATAATTTAATGAATTTATCTTATTATCTTGATTAGGATTGATGGGATTAACCAATTTTCTTCCTATTCTATTTCTTACTCTGTATGAACAAATGAAACAATTTATTTTTATCACTTAAACGTGATTATTAAGTTTTTTTCAACTATATAAAAATATACAAGAAGGTTATGTGAAGTTTATTTGGCATTGAACCTTCTTTACTCGTAATGGTAATTCGTATAAAATATTATATTATCTATACCATGTTTTTAGCGTTCCGTTCTCAAAGCGTTAATCGGGACTCTATTAATAAGACTTGGTTTTCCATCTGCCTGTGTATCCGTCCGTCTTTCTCCACGCTGTAATTCGTTAACGTGATAGATAGTGGACTCATTTAGAGACAATGTGTAGTTGAAGCTGTAAAACAAAAAATGTATCGAGGTTAAGCAACAATTGGCGCGGCCACATATTGGATGGGTAACCAAATTATATTAGCAATTGCCCTTTAGCTTACTGGCATGGTATGCTTAAAGTCGCTAGTCTAACTTGCACATTACGGTTTTTTCTAATAAAAGTATAGAATAGTCAACATAGACTACGACTGCAACTCACTAATGCCCCGCAATCAACTGCAGAACAAAAACGCAAGCTCACTCACAAAATTGCTGCGTCACCGGCTAGTCTGAAACAGCTTAAACCCGTAAACCCCAGTGGACCCTCAGTCAGAACCGGAGTGATCGCGTTACAGTCTATTCATTTCCCAAAAGACATCTTGTATTCATATCGTCGTAACTGAAATTACTTCTCTCGTCATAGTATCCTTGCTTGTTAACCTGATTGTTTAAATCTGTGGAACGGTTTTTGTTGTTTTAAGATATAATGTCACGGTAAAATCTACTGTTTTTAGCGTTAAATAAATGTTTCTTTCTTTCTTTTTTTCTTTCTTATTTTACAGAAATAAGGTATCAATTAAAATACAATAAAAAATAATAATTTTTATTGAGTCTTACGTAACATCCACGCAATATAAAAAATTGAAATACTTTAGGCATATTTTTGTTCTGAAATCGATTCCTTTTACTGGACTTTTACGAATTTAAACGTAGGAATAGATTTCTAAACCATAGCTAAAAAGTGGAAAGACTTAATTAATGATGTATTCGTATAAACCATAACTTAACATGGATCACGCCAGAATCCGTGCGTTTTGTTCCATACATTAATCCATACTCAATATTTTTGTTCCAGGTCTTTGATCCAGCTGGCCGCTTCTTAAGATCTTTCGGCAGCCAGGGTACGGGAGACGGCAAATTTAACTACCCGTGGGGTATCACCACGGATGCTCTCGGATTCATTTACGTTTGTGATAAGGAAAACCATAGAGTACAGGTATGTGTTTCTATATATGCTTTATTGCTGGGACTTTAAAATATGAGAAACTGCTCAATTCGGAATACACCGACTGCATACTATTATAAATTCATATCGCTGCAACAATTTAATTAAACAATCACCGATTTGAAGTTATTAGCTGGCATTTTGCGTTATTTCGAAATATTAAAAGCAAGTTATAATGAATTTGTTTAAACACGCTTCAGATTAAGCTTATTGGTTATTTCACTATAGATTAATAAAACGTTATGGCGGATTTAACAAATTGTTTATGAATTGCTGAATAACAGCGAAATTACGTTAATTTTCGTGTATTTGCATTAGCCTCGTTTAATGGGTGGAATTTAAATGATTTAAATATCAAATTCATTCATTGCATTTTAGTAGACATATTTATTGGATGGGTTTAATTTTTTGCAATATTTTATCGGTTGAGCTGTTTAAAATGTATTTATTATGTAGCTATTTTAATGAGTAATATTTGAAACTTTATGGGAAACTATATCTGAAAATTATTAAGCGATTTGAAAATGCCAAGGGCTTGTATCCTAGATATATAAGATATATAGTGGAAATTTCGAAATCTTACAATACCACTAACTTATCTTTTTAATAGCGAAAATTGTATCTGAAGATGTTCAATTGTCTATCATTGTTTTACTTAAAGTGTTATGTGTGTTTTATTGCTTCTAAATTTTAGTTTAATATATGCCACGCGAAAGCTATTATATATTAGGCCCGGAATTAAATATTATATCCTAAAATTTAAATATTATTCTAAAGGTTCCACTGAAGCGATGGTGACGATACCCTCCATTTCAGAGATAATTTGGTGGCACTGAAGAATATATCGTTTAGTTAATGACATATATTAGCAATTAATCATTTAAAAGGGACACATTTAACGGTTCCTATATTATTATTAAGGCACAAAGAATTTTTAATTGAACATACACGAGGTTATTGACTTCCCAAAATTCTAGTCCCAAAGCACTTCTATGTCCATTCATACATTTAGGTTATCAAATCTTTGATATTCAACGATTTAAGTCTACAAGTGACCTAGCCATATAAATTCATTGAGGTCGGCGCTTCTATACGAAGTGTTTTGTACGAAGGGGCTAACAGTACCTTACGTCTAGGTATTCCAATCCGACGGCACATTTGTGGGCAAGTTCGGCTCGTTCGGCTCCAAGCTGGGCCAGCTGGAGCACCCGCACTACATAGCCGTCTCTAGCACCAACAGGGTGCTTGTCTCCGACTCGAACAATCACAGGATCCAGGTGTTCGACGTGAATGGTCGGGTGCTGTCGTCATTCGGCGAGGAGGGCTCTGAAGATGGCCAGTTCAAGTTCCCAAGGTATCTTATTTCTAATCTTTATCTGAGGTGTGTTCCGAGTCTCATTATGGGTTACAGGGCGAATTCATCTGTTTTTATGCCATAAGCATGCAACTGAGCTGGTGGATCGCCTGATGGTAAGCGATGTCCACCGTCCATAAACATTCGCAGAGGTAGAGTCTCCGCGAATGCACTGCCCACCTTTAAGGGGAGAAGAAAAGAAAATGTTGTCTACCAAGATAGTCAAATACTGGCTCCTATCTCAGGTGGTCTGATGGCAATTCTGAATAGATAAGACTACCTTTAAAATTACAGCGTGTGACATCACAAATGAACTGTGGATGAATTTATATTTATCTTAACTGAGCTATTCAAAGCATTAATAAGGTAACTTCTTATTACGTTCTTTGTATTTATTTTTATAAATTAATGAACATATTTAGTTTCAAATAATTACCATTTGTATTCTATTCGTGACGCAAACTGTCCACTATTTTAGATGAAGCAATCACATGTGTTTATTATAACGACGTAATAGTGAAAATGATGGGCAATTAATTACATGGCCGTGATGTTAATTTGGGCGAGCAAAAGTCATGCAATTAGTAAGCAATCAAATGGACAATAGACCCAGTAATTATTTAGCACAGCATTATCTTGATGATTACAGTTTAATATGGCTAAATAGATTTTTATGTTTAATTTTTAGTTTTATAGCATTGAAATGCTTTATAAATGAGAAATTTTGAAAGAATAGAAAAAGCAAGAAACGCAGGTTCGAATCATGCCTCGTGATCAAATTTTTTCTATTCTTTCAAAATTTCTCAGATTTTTATGTGTTTATGCTGTTTTCTACATCACAAGCTTATTAATTTATGCGGTTATTTAGGAAGTTATATTTCAATGTATCTAAAATTACAAATTCAGTTATGGTTCTGCTAATTTCATCATAATACGATGTTTCCCGGTCAGACATTATTACTGTTATATTGTTTTAAATCTATATTAATATATAAATCTGTGGAGTTTTTTTTTTTGTTTGCTTGTACGCACTAGTCTCATGAACTACTGGGCGGATCTGAATAAAATTCTGTACAAAAATAGTAGTACAGACCGGAGAAAAAACATGATAAATAGATATCTATTTATTGCGCTGCCCTAAGGCCGTTAACCCAAAAAGGTGTCTGAATATGTAACACGTAAGTGTCTTTCATAGGCAAATTTAGGCTAGCTTTAGATAGCTCTGTAAGATACGTAGATAATTCACAAAATATTTACTAGTACAGTATAGGTAAAACATAATATTTTCTACGAACGCGACAGAAACATAAGGTATAAGACTCCCAGTTTCATTTCGTAAGCAATTCACGTTACCATAAATATGTTAGTTTTCTGACTTATTTCATGGCGATATTTTTGTGTTAGTTCACACGCACGGTTTCCTCAGAAGGAAATCGGTTATCACGTATTGTAAGGAAACCCGAATACGCAAAATACCCAGATTTATTTAATAAATATTATATATCTTATCGATAGCTTCTAAAATACCTAATATATACATATTGTATGTTCACGTCTAAACTCATTCTTTCTAATACATAAAACGCAAATATGATGGTGTCAACTATCAACGCATATCCCAAACTACTGGAATATTATTCTGTGCTACTGAATTGATCGGCCTAAAATTTGGCAGGTAGACAGCCACTATAAGGTAGGCTAATTATGGATTATGACGAATTCGACCCCCAAGGGAATAAAATAAGGGATGAAAGTTTGTTCCATTAAAATTTATTTCGAATACGTGAGCAACAGCGTATTTAATAAAAATAAGGACATAGCATTTCACCTTCTAAAAATTAGATATACAATAGAGAATGATATTTTATAAGTATACTAATAAAGCTGAAGAGTTGGTTTGATTGAACGCGCGAGTCACACTACCACACTAATCACGTCCGTCGATCACGCTGAAACTGAACGGATCTCAGTCAGTAAGGGTATGAACTGACTTGGTTGATAGGATACTTCTTATCCCGAATAAAAGCTTCCTTGTGATAAAGCAGGAATCTTGATATCCGGGCGGAGCCGGGACGAACTTCTAATATGTCTAACGTATGTTTTACGTTTTATGTGTATATAGCCTATATTACTCAGTGAAGCCTATATCACCATTCTAACGGTGAAAGAATGTTTAAAACCGCCCCAGTGATTTTTGCGTGAAAATATTACAAACATACAAAAATACTAGAGTTTGCTCTTTATATATTAGTGTTGATTTATATACGTATGACAATATGTCATTATATTAGCCAACCACAAATCTAAAGAAAAGCAAACAAATTTTCTTTAAACTTTAAGCGGTCAAAACGATGCCAGCATAAATCGTAAAACCAATTTTCTCCAAAGCGTATTTTATTCAGAATGAGTGTTACGATGCAGTTCCCATGACTTTGTTTTACATAACATACGTAGATTAAACAGATTGAAGTCTTACTGTGTTAAAAGTTCTGAAATGAAAAATTGTTTTTACATAAAACAAGGAATAAATAATGTTTCATCTGTAACGCTGACACGGTTTTTTCAAATGAAAACAAACTAATGTGAATTAGTATACCAGCCCGCTTCTAACATATTAGTGTTCGGTTATGAGCGATAAAGCTATATGTAAACTAATTATTGTTTTGTATTGTAGTTTAAAACGTTAAGTATTTAACGTAAATTGTGAAAAATAAGTAAATATTTTTCCTCTAACTGTTGAATTTATAAATTAGCTTAAATAACGTTTTTAATGTGTAGATATATTGTTGCGCTTACGTACTTTGAAGTTTTGAGTTGTGTGTATGCATGTGTGCGTGTGTTTTTGTGTCAGTGCGTGCGTGAGAGTGTGAGTAAGAACATAAGTTAAATTCTGTTCATAGTTTTATTCATACAACGGCTCTTGGCAACATTTACTTAGATACTATGTATTTATATTTAGCCTTATTCCTATACTAATCTACACTAATTTCCTTAACCCAAAATTTTTCTTTCTTTCTTTATTTCTGATATTATAAAGAGGAAATTTTTGTATTTTTTTAAGATTGTAACGTTTTCACGCGAAAGTCTCTGGACCGATTTCAAAAATTCTTTTACCATTAGAAAGCTGCAACTTCACTGATAAACGTAGCCTATATGTATATATATCACGGGTGAAATCGAGGTGAAATCAAAAATAAAAAATCAAACATATTATAACCAAAATAGCGTAGAATTTAGTTCGACTATAATGGCGGCACTATTCTCTTTAAATAGCATATAAGATCTCAGCTTGTTTACGTTATTATTGTCGATGTTAATAATTCATTGAATAATCGTTTAAAATACATAATACAATACAAACAATATAAAATACAGATAATAAATACTTCTTGAAATACGTAAGCGTAACAAATTCGTGGAAAACGAAATTGGTCTAGCAAAATCAGTCTTCTGTGGAATCTGAGTTATTTATTATCTGGAATGTATTTATCTTTACATTTACAAATATGTTTTTGTAAACAGTCCTTAAATAAAACAGTTATAGCTTTCTATCCGTGACTTTGCCCGCTTAATAAAGAAAAATAAAGATGGGTCGGTTTTTTTCCACATAGTTCTCGTGGGATTTCCTAGATGCAAACTATCCCATGCCCTTCTCTATTTTTGTTTAAGAGAGAGAGTTTTTATTTTTACCAAACCTTAATGAAATCGGCTCAGGGGTTTTGGCGTGAAGACATGTCTGCCTGCCTGACTATCTGTCTCTTCACGCTACGCCATACTGTCGCATGGTGTGGACTTAAAAAATATTTCCATACAGAACATCAAATCATCGAAAGTCACGATCTATTCATACTACAAAGGTTTTAGAGTGACTATGAAAGCCTCTATAACAGTTTCCAAAGTTAGGTCTAGGTATTACGGGCATCAAGAAGTCTGCGCACGTTCTGAACCTAAATCAAACCGCAGGTCACGCGTAACGGTAGTGTGACAATTCTCCTAAATCGCTTGCAAAAACAATCCAAATGTTACCTTCGTAGTTCTTTTGTATTTCATTATTTTCGTATAGCAAACTGGAATTATAAGGGGGAGCCGGAGGGCCGTATCCTTTTCCTTACCCTTCCCAGTCCTTTCCTTTATTCCTACCGCCAATCCTTTTTTAATCCCTTCCCAAGAAGTCGGCAATCCATTTGTAGAGGAGTAAGGTCTGCAATGGACCTTACGCCTCTCCAAATGTTCATGGGCGGTGGTAGAGCTTACCATCAGGCGACCCACCAGCTCCATTGCCGACTGTGATATAAAAAAAAAGTAAAAATAGATTTCCTATGTCTTTTTTACTGTTTTTAACGTGAATTCTATAAAACTGCATATCAAAAATAATCATTATATCAAAAATGGATATACAAACGAAAAACTTTATATTATTTTCGTATTTATTAAGTAAATCATTGTCTTGTATATAGTGCCAACACTAAACAATTAATCAAATTATTATCAGTCTATACACGCTGGAGTTTTCATACCCAAACCTTTTTCATTAAAAATATTCATCTGAAAATTTAAAACATCTCACAACTGTTGCATAAGCCCATCCAGGACACTCCCCCAAATTGAACATGACTGTGAAATTCCGTCATCATTATGTATATCAAAATTCCATTTGGAAGGTCTTAGTAGACGTATGATAATAGGCTTATACTTTCCGTGGCCCTTGAAGTTACCTCTCAATTGGTGATCGCTAACGAGAAATCGATATTATGGCATGTGTCTTCTGTCCGTATGGGGAGGGAACGTATAACCCGAGTTGTGAACTAGATATGATATTTAAAATGTTAAGGTGAAACGATCTGCTGAAACCCGGTATCTATGGGTACGCAGACGATAGCACTGTTGTGGAGAGTTACGCTTCTAGCGCGCG
>NC_052113.1:1438200-1496401 GCF_012273895.1 Zerene cesonia | reverse complement strand
AAAAAAAAAAAAAAAAAAAAAAAAAAGGTTTTTCCAGTCGTACAATACAATACAAAACGCCACAACACAATTCATTCAGTCATTTACTTTAATTTAAATTGTTTTACAGCCTCATAAAACAACAATATATTTTCAGATAAATATCTAAAAATAAATAAAATACATGTAAAAGCTTAAAGTTCATCGCTTATGCAAATCATTATTTAAACGTAGGTATGTGTATATCGTTATGTCTATAATGATCGTTTATATGAGGTTTATTTAATGTTTTGTAAATTAGATTATTTTTTATTAACTTTACCTTATATAAATAAATATATTTTCTTTCTTTCAAATATTTTAGGTTTCATGGCACTGCATAAACAAAAAATTTAATATTTCCCATCTAGTTTATTTCTACATCCGCTGCTTCAGGTCCTCGCGATATTAATATTTAACACGCTAAATGCTTCTGTAAAGAAAATGTCTCCCTATTTTGAACGGTTATTACAGGTGAATTCGAAGGTTTATATTGTACACTAGCTGCGCCCCGCGGTTTCACCTGCGTAAGGGATAAAAAGTTGCCTATATGTTATTCCAGTTGCCCAGCTGTCTACGTACCAAATTTCATTGCAATCGGTTCAATAGTTTTTGCGTGAAAGAGCAACAAACACACACACATATCCTTACCAACTTTCACATTTACAATATTAGTAGAATTAAATTTCAAACCTTACAAAGACGATTCTCTGAATACCTCAGCGAAATAAATCAGAAATCACGTACAACAGATTTGAGTTCACTCCGATAACACAGTGGAACAATTGTGAAAAACTCTAATACCATCTCGTCAGATCAAAGTACTACGTGATATGTTTGCCTTCTTTTAAATTCAGGGCTGATCTTTACAGCGTATACAGGGTGTCCCACATATGCTGCATGGAGCTGAATGGAACATGTAGCTTTGTATACGTTGATCACGTAAGAAATACTCATAGAATACCCGACGCATAATTCTATTAGATATATTCTTAAAACTATGTATACATCCCTGACTGTCACGCGCGCGTTTATTTTAAGGTTATGTTTTCAGATACAATGACGCGTTGGAGGAGCGATAATGTCACGTGTGCGAAGTTAAGGATTAGTTTTGATTTGTTTCAGATAAGATCTAATTAAAACATTTAACGTCGCTTTGTTTAGAAATTAAAGCCTTGTTAACGGATTTTAAGCGCGATTTATTCATTATATTCATTATATTATTAACCCGACGTTTCAGCGAGTGTGGTCATGAAGAGACTGTCGTTTTGTTGTTTAGGTATTTTTTACGTAATTAGTGTTTGTAAAACTAGAAGTGTCATTAAGTACAACACCGTGGAACACTCTGTATAATACGAGTGTTTAAGAGTTTTTATCAGGCTTCAAGAAGTTAGGTACTAGAAAGCTATTGTAACATTTAGGTTTGTGTATCCTTTTGCAGATTTTTCCTATGTTTTTATTTCCTTTTTTACGAAGATTCCGTAACTATTTCCTCTTTGGAGTGGAGTTTTAATTTAGTTCGTGGTCTCTAATTTATGTTATTGTCCAATAGTTGACTACTTAGAGTGCAGTAAAATATTATTTCATAATTTCTCTTTTTCGTCTGTAAGTAAATATTTGTTTAAAAAAATAGTAGGTTTTATTGTTTTCTGTAATCATCAGCTCTTATATCAAACTAATCGTTGAAGCTTTTAACCTCTACCTACATACATATGTCAAATTGAGGTAGAATATTTGCATTTTTATTTATTTTTTTTCATAATATGTACACTGCTACTGGCCTGTTAGTGTCTGTTATCCTCTGAAAATCTTTGTTGCGCTCAGACTCTCATATCACTGAATGGACTTCCATTGAATTTAAATTCTTTACTTATACACAATCTTTGTTTGAATACTTTTTCTCAATTGGTACAAATAAATGTGTAAATATTTTCTTTCTTGGACGATTTGTTCCGAATAATCTCTTAATTTACGGGACATTGTTAGTAAATTCTTTATACGCGGGTATCTTATCTTCTTTTTGCGTATAAATATCCGAACATGAGCAGATAGAAATGCAATCTATATAAAATAGGTATCAAACAAGAATTTAGGGGACACACGCAGAAACGTAGCGTCTAATCCTTAATTATCTATCTTAATGAAGCCGTGTACTAAATCATTAATGTCAATTAACGCAAGTAAATGTTCCCGTAAACTGGAGGTCTTTAACAAGATTCGAAAAATCCTTTTTCAAAAGGGATCAGCCCCCTTAATCCTGCTTAAACCTTTACTCATCCGGAGAATTATGGCTAATCTTCGTTATATTTAACTAGATTTTAAATATTCCAGAGATAATGCGTTTGAAGTAAAGCGACGCTTATTTGAAAACTAAACATACGGGCTTTGTACAATTTATTTACTGTTTTGGGAGATAGACAACCAATTATTTTAACTGATAAACATATAGATTTTAGATGAACACGCACTTAAAATATGCGACTTAAAAGAATTATACGTCACACACACAATTGGCTTGTATAATGTGTTTATAAAATGCCAAAAAGAAAATCTTCCTTTACCTTTCATTCAGCAAAATTTTGCAAAGTAATTAATATCCATTTAATTTCCAGGGGCGTTGCCGTTGACGACCAAGGCTACATCGTGGTCGCAGATTCCGGGAACAACAGGATACAGATATTCCACCCCGACGGGAACTTCCTCAGGGCGTTCGGATCCTGGGGATCCGGAGACGGGGAGTTCAAAGGCCTTGAGGGCATCGCTGTCATGTCCAATGGAAACATCATCGTATGCGATCGGGAGAATCACAGAGTGCAAGTTTTTTAAAGGTATATTTGATGCTTAATAATTTTCTTTTTTTTATGCCATAAGCAGGCAACTGATGGTTCGCCTGATGGTAAATAATCACCACCGCCCATGAACATTCGCAGAGGTAGGGCCTCTGCTATTGCGCTGCCCGCTTTTAAGCGGTAAGGGATGGGGATTGACGACTAGAAAAAGGAATGGACTGGGAAGGGTCAGGAAAAGGAAATGCCTCCGGCCTCCGGCTCCCACTCACCATACGAAACACAACAGCATGCTATTTTTTATTTTATTTTACCTCGGTTTTCTGTGGGGATGTGGTACTTCCCCAGTGCGAGTTGGCCCAATTCGTGTCAAAGCATGCTCGGATCCCACATTGGGTAACTTCAAATAAAGAAGTAGGTTCTTAATTCAGACATATTTTGTATGCGTAATATATTAAGCTTATAAGCTTGAATTACTCTTAACACCATTCAGTATTGCTTTTCTATTAAATTCTAAAACCGTCTCTTTTTCAGATTCACCGAACTCTATATTCAAGATTACAGGCAGTCGTCTAACGTGTTTATATGCTTTGTAAATAATGGTCCAAGACCTTATTTCGTCTTTTTCAAGCCTTGTTGTGCCGTCCTTTTTAATGTCATATGTTTTCATCTTATTATGTTTTAATCTAACGCTTCCTATGGGCTCTTACTTTATAGTATTATGATAGATATTTCAAATTCACTACCGACAGATTTAATTACATTCTAAATGCTTCGTAATTTGCTAATCTTGTCAACGCTATTTCTCTTTTACTCTTTCAATATTTGTCGTAAGCGAAAATGACAAAACAAGGATTCGTTACAGCAAGTAATAAAGTTAAGTAAAAGGGAAAACTTAAATTTATATTGAATCTGGCAGCTTTGCGAAATTCAATTAGTCCAATATAATTTATTTATCTGCCATTCTATGTTATTATTTTGTTATTTCATTATTTCGTACAATATACAACTTGACATCCACATTTCTTCTGCGCTTAGGATTATCATAATTGCTTTCCTAATCTTGTAGCTGGAACGGGTCGATAATAGGAGCATTTACCCTATAGAATAGAATGGAAAAATTTATTAACATTACAGACTGCATCGGTTTTAGCCAGTTTCTCTTTGAGCAAACATAAAATTTTATTGTAATCCAAACCCATTGAAGTATCTCCACTTAATTGGCAATTAGAAATGAAATCTTAAATTAACGTCCGATAAAATCTTTCAGCTTAATTAAAAGGGATTCTGAACAACCTTAATCCGGAAGAGATATTTCATCAACTTGAATATCATTTCGTTAATTTCCCTTGTATTTTTCTAATACCTCATTATTCTCAGTGACCTAAATCTTACTAGAATATGCTTAGGCATTGTGTATTAAAACATAATATGATTATAAATTTTTCGCAAACATTTTGTAATTTCTGCTTACGAGATTCTAATTTTCTGGTATTTGCGTTTACTTTTCAGCTACCTTCATTTATATTAAAGCCCTAGAATGATCTTAAAAATAACTTTTTTTTATAAATCTTTATAGCATTTAAGTTATTATTTTAATACCATTTAAGACCCATTTTAGAATCTGAAGTGGTACCTCCCTCCCCGGGAACGTCGGTGACCTGTCTAGAGAATAATTATCTTCTATATCTTTCTCTGTTTCAATACAAACTCCCATCTGAACTTTCGTTTTATGCAATGTTATCTAGTCATTATAGCTATAACAACCAAATATTGTCATATATTTAAACATTATTAGAAAATTATTAATTTTAATTGCGCTGCAATTGTAATATTGCAATTGTATAAATCAAGTGCTTAGAAACGTGGTTATACCAAGTTTAATAATTAACTATCACAATAATGCTGAAAATAAACTAAAAAACATGAGGTTTCGTAGAACGGAAAGATCATGACTCTGCATAATCAGTTAATTTGGCGGTCAGGTCAAATCTCGCTTGAACTTTTTAAACACACAACACTTAATTTGCTAGTTTTAATGCTAAAAACACACTTTTCTTGTTTGAAGTTTTTAAAAAGAAAGCTAATTATTCACAATAATTATTGTAACTTGTGGGACTTAAATATTTCTATAAAATTATTCGTAATAAGTACGATTAAGAAAAATCATAATGTTAATTAGATATTCATCAGACTATAAATATAACATTTATTTTTCTTATTTTGTTACAAAAGAAAAACCAATAATTTAATATTAATTTACAATTCAAAAGAATTGATGACAACAATAAAATACTAATAGGATTTTAACAATTGTAATTCAAGTGCTTACTAATTCAGAAAAACGAAAACATAATTTTTTAACACTGAGAATATTTCAGTTTGCGTAAAGTTAATAAATTATGTAAGTAACGTACATCAGATATCAGCTCTCATAAGTTTTCTAGATGCAGCTGGCAAGTACTAAGTAAGTACTTACGTGTATCATAAAGAACTAGCTTTTCGACCCGGATCCACCCGGATAGAGTTATTATAATTGATCGTATTGAGATATAAACTCTCCTGTTGACAATAGGAGTGAGCAGAATTTTATCAAAATCACGTGACGCGTTTTTTATGTGCATTAATTAATATTTATAGAAATATTTAGTCCCACTACACATGTAATTGTAAAAACACGTTTAGCTTTTTATAATAATGCGTTATACTCTTAAATATCTTATTGATATACAAATGTAATAATAATTTTTGTATTGTTTTCATTTGAATAAAACGATGTGTTTTATAATGTTGTTTTACTTTTCCTATGCTTTCTTTCTCCATATAATTATAGTATTATTTAAATCGTAACATAATACTATATTGTTACGATTTATAATGACATTTTCTTTACAGACAAATAAGTGTTTTGTTTTAATTCTTTTTAAACACAGGTCATTTTTTATGTATATATTATGATTTGTTAATATTGTCTATTCCTTAATTCACCTATCACAAAATTATAATAAACGTTTATGCTATTTATTTTACCACCCAAAAGACCGTTCTGGTGCTGCAAGCGTAGCAAGTTGAGGGGGCTACTGAAAACGGCGCCTCTCCACTAATATGGAGAGGCAAATGCTGAGTAGTCCCCCTATCACAAATACTATCCAAACGAAAAAAAAATGTAATTTTTATTTTTATTTTTATTTCTATTTTTTGTATTTTTTTATTATTCTCAAAATTTATTAATTGTAAGTTGTTGTATTTGTGATTAAAAGTATTTTCTTTCTTTCTTTTTCTTTCTTTCTTAAATCAGCCGTAATCGATTCCAGAGTACATCATCGGGTGTACACTACTATACTATCGAGGTTCTTTTTTCGATAGAACTATTTTCGATAAAAATTCCCCACGAATAAGCGTCGAAGCACATATAGGTAGTTCTGGCACTTCGGCGGTTTGTTTTAGTAAGCCCAAGTTCCTTATAAAAATTTAGCTCTGTCAGAAAGTTCGTAATTTAATCATTATTTTAAATTGATCGGGCTACTAAGTATGGTTGCTAATAACTGCATTCAATTATACTAGCGGACAGCCCTAGGTCGCCGCTTTTTGAAATTTGTCCAATAGTTCCGGAGATTAGCGCGCTCAAACTTCAGCTTTATGTAATTGGTATAGATGGTGCTAATATTATACTGAAAATATTTTAATATTATAAGATCTTGAATTCTTCTTGGATAAAATCGTTCATCAACGTAGCTTGAAGACAGATTCTAGAACAAGGTAATTAAAAATACCTCTAAAATCACGGACATCTGTTTGCATTTTCTTCTCTCGAAAGAATTTCTTCATTTCATTCAGTACATAGTACATACACGGTATTGTTACAGTGCGTACTTATCTTCAAAAAAGGATATTAATTCAACTGTATTTTCTTGACTTTGTTATCTTCGATCTCAGAGTTCCTCAGAGAAACCAGTCGATATTCGGTATGCATATGAATATATACCTATTCCTTCGCCAGTCGCTATCCTAACTAAGATCTGTAAATAGGTCTCAATTTATTAATATTTTAAGATAAAAGACTCAATAAGTGTATTTCATTTCTATAACTATCGATTTTGTGTCTCGAGATGGCTACGAGGTTTCGATAGTTAGGAGGTAGGTTAGCTAGAGACTGATATGGACTACTTTATCCGCGGCGAAAAATCTAATTCACAGGGGAATTTCCGTTGACGACGCTAGCTAGCGCAGCGAGCGAAAAGCCTAATGTTAATTTGAAGGTTTTATTTTCTTCGATCTATGTAACAATAAAAGTAAGCATCATTATTTCCAAAGAAATCTGAAATCTATCCAGCCATCTGTAATTATCTTTCACCGTCATAACAGTAATTATATCACAAACGACACAATTAGTCCTCGATTATAGCTCACATTTCATAATAAAACTACCCTTGTTAGGGTCAATGTCAACGTCTCAGCTAATAAATTCGTTCAAAAATTCAATATTTGACATCGGACCATCATGAAAGAGCTTGCGAAGTATCCTAGTTACGTACATACAGCGATGCTATACAGAACGTAGTTAAATTAGATTGAAAGATAATTTTTTTTATTGTAAAGCAGTGTATTGTAAAACAATTACACCGCCCGTAAGTATTTGGAAAGTTAATGCCTAAGCGAATGCGCTGCCTGCTTTTAACGTGGAAGGGTTAAGGAAAGAATTGACCACTGGAATGAAGGAACGGACTGAAAATCGTGATGTAAAGCAAACGGGCCTCCAGCTCCCCCACTGTGCGACCTGGCCCAATTCATGCTGAAACGGCTTCGACTTTATTTCGAGATTTAAGGACTAAATCTGTATATATACCATAAGGCGGGATTGTAATCTCTCCACACCATACCTCGCGTGTTAATTAAAACTATTATTAAACTAAAAAATAATAAAAATAACATATGTTACTCTGAATCTTCATTTTGTACTGATAATGGGTAATTCGTGTGAATACATTTTCATTGATCAAAATCCTATTGCCGTATTATTGACTTATATGAAATATTTAACATATTTTAAATGGAATTGTGCCATTCTATGTCACAGTCTATCAAAACGAATAATGAATAGCCCTCTTATATCACAAGATGGAAATCAAACTTTACCATCGGCTTCTTAGAATGATAAATCGACGGGCAGTTTTTATTTTATATAGCTATTATTCATGTTATGCCTTCAGCGAAATAGCTGACAAATTTTGAGAAATGGTTTTGTGATATTGAGATGCCTAACTGAGACCTTTTAATTTAAGTGGAGTGAGAAGTTATGAAATATTAAATCGACCCAATAATATAGACACTTCGGAATCTAATTTGACTTAATTAATCTCCAAGACAGTGGTAGCTCAGTGGTGCGGACTTGAACCGAAAAGTGGAGGGTTCGAGGCGCGAGTGCACGAAATAAACAAAAAAAAAAAATAATATAATGAATAAATCACGTTTAAAATCCGTTAAAAAGTTTTTAAATTCTAAAAAAAATCGTGAAAAACGTTCGATTAAAAAACTTACAGCTGTATTTAGAAGCTGTATGTTTTGAATTGTTACAAATTATAATAATCTTAAATATCTATTCACTATATTACGGAATAATATATCACACGATTACTTGGGCACTTATATGTGCAAAGTGCATAGTTGACCAAACACTTAAACTGTATTGATTTCAACTTAGGAAAATGGAAACCATACTGCATGTGAGTAGTATATAAACTCAATGCAACTGTAGTTTAGGTTCTATTTCAATCGTAATTAAACATTTTATTTGACGGTGAATTCATCTCATACACATAGACATAATTAGAGTAAAAGTCACAAAAAGAGACAGATCGGCAGATAACATATAATTTTTAACATGTAGGTATAAAATTACATTAAACAATTATATGAAGAAACCAGCACGTCCAAGAGTTTAAAGTTCGACGAAGTTACATCTACTATCATCATCATTGTGGTGGCCTTGAACGTCACAGGAGGCCTGTGTCCCAGCTGTGGGAACATATATGATATTGATTATGTAATGTTTGTCTCATGTCCTCGAGTGTGATATTTAATGTGACAATGTATTGAACTACAAGCACCCAAGCTGTAATACGCTCAATGTATTAACTCAAATTATAATAAAACTAGCTGCGCCCCGCGGTATCACCCGCGTAAGTCCGTATCCCGTAGGAATATCGGGATAAAAAGTTATATCTATATGTTATTCCAGTTGTCCAGCTGTCTACGTACCAAATTTCATTGCAATCGGTTCAGTAGTTTTTGCGTGAAAGAGTAACAAACACACACACATCCTTACAAACTTTCGCATTTATAATATTAGTAGGATGCACGCTGATGTTACCTGGAAATAGTATTGCATTAAATAATATTAATACTACACGAATTATGCGATTCAACAAAGAATACAATAATGAAATTTAGTACAATAAAAACGTATTTATATGTATTTTTTATTTCTTTGTTCTCATTAAACCGCTTCAAAAGCCTTTTATTATTCCTATTACCTAAATTGAGATATCACTCACATAACATCCATTTTCAATACCATCAATTCAATATCGGGATATATCTGACAGCGAAGTGAGGAATAAAATAAAACATTTCTATGCAAATCAGATATATCTCACTCAATATTATCTTAGTGAAAGGTTCTCAATCTTGGCCGCCATTGTCGCGTTTCTTTGACAAGATATAGATTATGCTGTGCCTACGAGGTGCAGGAGATGACATTTATTTTATCTTTCCTTCGCATTAAGGTTGAAGTGTCTTTATATTGTGACTTGTGTAATCTATGCTATTATTATAAATCTGAAGAGTTTGTTTGTTTGTTTGAACGCATTAATCTCAGGAAGTACTGGTCAGATTTGAAAAATTCTTTCAGGGTTAGATAGCCCATTTATTGAGGAAGGCTATATATGTACCACGGGCGAAGCCGGGGCGAACCGCTAGTCCTGAATAAATACACTTTGAACAGACTTTGAACTTATGATATGTTTATGATAATTTATACATAAAGAATGCATACAGGAATAATAAACATATTTCTGAGGGAAATATTAACAAAAGTTTATCATTACATTGTTAATATAAAAAGCTTTTTACCCGCAGCTTCACCCACCAAGTCAAAGGAAATTTTCTCAAAAATTAGATGGTATTCCGCAGTAAAATGTAGCCTATAACTCACTGACTTCCAATCTCTCTGACGCTGCTGATCCCTAGAGATATCTAGACACAAAAATCATATCATAACATCGTTCCGCTGCGCCGTGAAGAAATATAAGCCTAGCCTTCCTCAATAAATGGGCTATCTAACACTGAAGTAATTTTTCAAATCGGACGCGTAGTTCCTGAGATTAGTGCGTTCAAATAAACACACAAACTTCAGCTACATAATCTACAGCTGTATAATATTAGTATAGATTCGACATAAATTGTATCTCAAACAGAATAAATTCCAAATTGTTACACTAATTCGAAACAAATCCCAACCCAAGCGAAAAACACATCTTGACTAACGATATCCATAGAACGATAACGATAACGATTCATCCGTTTCCGTGATTTATGACACCGCATCGAGCTTCCGTGAAAGAAGAAACAATATTGTTTGATTGAATACATTAATTATCTGTGGTCGGGTAATGAGTATGAGGTGTTCCGTTGATTCGATTCGACCTGATGAATGACTATGTTGTATTACAAATTGCTATCGTTTACTTAATAGCTGTTCTTTCCTATACGGTTTGTGTTTTTATAATTAAACTAGCTGCACCCGGCAAACGCTGTTCTGCCTTACTCTTATCGTTTAGTGGTATGAAAAATAGATGTTAGCCGATTCTCAAACATACCGAATATGCACACAAAATTTCATAAGAATCGGTCAAGCCGTTTCGGAGGAGTATGGTAACGAAAACTGTGACACGAGAATTTTATATATTAGACTAGCTGCACCCGGCAAACGCTGTTCTGCCTTACTCTTATCGTTTAGTGGTATGGAAAATAGATGTTAGCCGATTCTCAGACCTACCCAATATGCTTACCAAATTTCAGAGGAATCGGTCAAGCCGTTTCGGAGGAGTATAGAGACTAACATTGTGACACGAGAATTTTATATATAAAGATTATAGTTAAAATCATGTCTGTTTTAGAGTTAGCTTTGAATATAACGCTATAAAATATCGTATATCGTAATTATAGCAGTGGTGGCTCAGTGGTGAGGACCTCGGACTTCAAAATCGATAAGTCGTGGTTCGAAACAAGATGAGGGTGTAGGAAATAAATTGATTTTTCAATTTATCTGCACATGTGGAAACCACTGCTCGAAAATCAAAGATTCGACGACATGTAACATCTGCCATCCTTTACTTGGCCAGCGTGGTGGCCTAAACGCTTATAGGCTTGCGTGCCATCAGTGGGAACAGTGGGGTTGATGATAATGATGATAAAATATCGTATAATAATATATTTGCTATTATCGTTTCGTACCCAGTGTGTTACAAGTCCGACATATTCCAAATATAAAGAAAAAATATTTATATTTTCACCAAAAGGATACATACATAAATAAACAGTTTTCTTAAAATTCGTTTATACAATGAAAACTCACTCAATAAAAACAGATGAAATCCTCAGCTGCCCAACTAAGCCGTTGCCTACACAACCACGCAACGCCGAAACCCCACATCCAGAAATGTACATTACGTTAAAATTCTGCACCAAACTTTAACTATTCACAGCCCAATCAATAATTAAACTAAACCGCCGACACCCCATTCCCTTATCTCCCCAGATATGGATGGGTAATGGCCCATAAAACAATTCAGTGCCAACAATAAGAAAAGATAAAGGTCCCCGAAGAGTTACTACGCCATAATTTGTGTTACTTGCACAGGTTGGATAGGCGTATTTCGATTTAGGAGCTTGATTTTCAGCGTCTACGATAGATTGGTTTTTGGGTTCATGAATAAGTAGTTTTTTTGTTCTACAATTCTAAAACGTTTGTCGACAGAGATATGGAGATGATAAGAAATGCTTTATATTATTTAAAAAAAGTGCTCACAGGGTTGTAATTAATATATCCACAATATATTCCAACTGGAATTTTTAATAAAACTTGCATTACAACCAAATACAATTTCACATACCAATACCTTTATTTCACGATATAAGAGCAAGCGATATTTCATCTTAATCGTTCATATATTAAGGTACACATTCTTTAATCGGGAGTTTCATAAAATAAACGTAAATAATAAGATTGGCAAGTGATAACAGGAACCGTAAGACAAAACTCAAATCAAAGCGACCTTTTTTATTAGATCCTAACCTTTTATCCTTAATTTAATCAATCCCGTCCAGTCCTCTGTCCACTAAGCCTATTAAGTTACAAGAAAAATATTAGTCCCTTCGATGAAGAGGACCCCCGTGGGAAATCAGTACGACAGGTTCAATCACACAAAAAAAGGGTAATAGATTGCAAAGTATGAACTAAATGTATCACATAGATCTATTTCGTATTGTATATACAGCTGGTTGGATACCGAAGCTTCTCTCGCGTGGTACGTGGAGAATGAGTATGAGGAAATTTAGACTATCATCTGTCTCTGTACCTTTAGATTTGATCAACTATTTTTGTGTGAATGTGTAGGGAACTTTTATATATATGTTCTTAAAAACTTCTGCGTTATATTTAGTAGGTACTCACAAAGAAGCATTCAGAAGTTGTAATGTGGCAGAAGTTTGCAAGGTTTAATACAATTTATTTACATGTCAAATGTTAAACTGTTTGTAATTATATCATCATCATCATTATCGTCAGCCCCTACATGTTCCCACTGCTGGGACACAGGCCTCCTATATGGGTTCAGGACATAATCCACCACGCTGGCCGCGTGCGGGTTGGCAGATTTCACACGTCGTCGAACTTTTGATTCTTGGACATGCCGGTTACCTCACAATGTTTTCCTTCACCGTTTTGAGCAGTGATGGTAACATCATCATGCGCAGATAAAATTAAAAATCAATTTATTCTTGCACGCTCGCCTGGTCTCGGACCCTGACTTATCGATTTTAAGTCCGAGGTCCTCACCACTGAGCCACCACTGTTTCTTGTGAATATATAATATGAAATAATAAGATGCGCATGCTACTGTGTTTCGTGCAATAAGTGAGGGAGCCAGAAGGCCGATTCTTATTCAACCATTGCCAGTTTTTCCATTATTAATTTCATGTAAATTTTTAGACATATTACAGTTTTACGGTTACACTTCAAAAGCGCACAAGTAATAGTAATAGTAAAGTTAAAATTTGGATTATACAAATTATTAATCACATAAATTACCTCATACGAATATAAAGGGCCCTATACATTTCATAATTACATATACTAAATCTGAAGGTACTTATACTATTGCCTTTATAACACCCTAAACCCATTTCAATATTCAATAGAATATTAAATTAAACTATTCAATAATACGCCACCGGTCCCTCTTAATAACAAAATATGGGCCACTAAGTACGAATGTATTACCATTGTTTAAAGACCCCTCCGTTATAACGACATTGTCAATCTAATATGGAAATTCTCGTAGCTTGAAGTGCGGGAGGGTTCTTGTTAATGTGGTTCAATGAGGTTTAGTTTGCCAACATTGTTGTATCTATGTTTGTTGGGTTTAAGGCGTGGTCTTTTAAAGTTTTAATTAATTAAATTTATATTATTTTTTTATTACCATTAAATCTGCTTCACATAGACAATTTTTTATCTGAAATTCTTATAGTAGCAATTAAAAAATGCTTACAGATTAACACAATGAATATGATATAGGAAAATTGATATGGAATTAAATTATAACCCTGTATTTTCAATAATCACACATTAGAGAAGAGAGAAGTTAGGTTAGCAGATAAGCTAGGTTGTATTAAAAAATGCTGATTGGTTCGTATTTCACAACAACTTTAGATAAGCACATTCGAAATTACAGTAATTTTTATTTATTTACAAATGTAGTCAACATTGTAGGTAATTTTATAGAAATAACTAGCTGCGCCCTGCGGTTTCACCCGCGTAAGCCCGTGTCCCCTAGGAATATCAGGATAAAAAGTTGCCTATATGTTATTCCAGTTATCCAGCTGTCTACGTACCAAATTTCATTGCAATCGGTTCAGTAGTTTTTGCGTGAAAGAGCAACAAACGCACACACATAATTACAAACTTTCGCATTTATAATATTAGTAGGATAGGATAATAAACTAAAATTACTCCATTATACAGTTATAACTAAATTGCTACTGTATAAATAAACTGCACTCGTTCTTACCAGGTCAAATGAATTTTCTTTTGCAATTTTGCAATTAGCTTTCTGCTGCAGAAGTAATCGATCTATAATATTTATATTTAAAAAAAAAATCAGTGTTGGCTTAGTGTCGAGGACCTCGGACTTAAAACAACTCGACAAGTCGGGGTTCGAGACCAAACGACCGTGCAGGAAATAAAATTAATTTTCAATTTAACTGCACATATAACATCACATCTTCTCAAAAACTTTTTAATTTAAATTAATTGTACAATATTATGAAAACTTGTCCTTAAATCGTTTAAGGCACTGTTTATTATCCCAGGCCTCGTTTACTGTTGGACCCTACCGTCTTAAATTAAAACATAATCACACAACACACGTGGGTGATGGCCCTGTAGCCAACCACCTCACTAACAAAGGTATACTTATTTATCAACTAGCGTTCCGCCCGCGGCTTCGCCCGCATGCAATTCGGTTATATCGTGCGACATGGTAAGTAGCCTTTAGTGTTTCCCAAGGTCTAGACTATTTGCCAATGTGAAGAAGTGGTCTAGGTGTGAAAGAATCTTACATGATTTTATGTTTGACAATAAGAAACTTCCATACAAACTTTCTTAATTATTTCAACCCCTTCTACCAGATTTTCGACATTAAAAAGTATCCTATGTCCTTTCCCAAGTTCAGTTCTATCTTCATACTAAATTTTATTAAAATTGGTTCTGTGTAACAGACAGACATACAGTTATATTATTTCAATTACGATAGATTACTATCCGAGCACAGTCGGGGCATGCAGCTAGCAACAGCATAAGTTTCCGCAAGCCAGTCCGAGTGAAAAAAGTAAGTTAACAAATAATGTCTTCTTGTAACACAAGTCAGTCATTCAGTTTTATCTGCAGACGAGAGGCACGGGGAGTAGTTAAATAAAAAAGCACCTTACCGGAGATGGAACAGGGTTGTAATTCCTTTTTTTCTTCATTTTCATCGGCACAAAGCGGATATTAAGCTTTAAATCTTCAACAGCTGCTGAAATATTAGTTGCATGAAACAGCTTTATTAAATACTAAAAACTAATTAAATCAAGAATCAGGCGAAATTATATGAAAATCTTATTGTAATCTAGTATTTATAAGCTGTAAGGCAAATTGGCCATTTCTTGAATTTTTGGCTTATTTCGAAACAAATTATTTTATTTATTTTATACTAGCATTCCGCCCATGGTTTTACTTGCGTTTTTTTTAATAAAACATAAAAATTCTGCGAATTTATTCCGTTTTCAATTTCCATCGTTCCCGTAGGATCCAAACTATTTTATGTCCTATCATGAGTCTCAATCTATCTTTGCACCAAATTTCATCGAAATCGCTAAGTGGTTAAGGCGTAAAAACAAACAATCAGACAAAGTTACTTTTTGCTTTTTAATATTAGTAGGGGTTATAGCGTACTCATTTGTAAGTTTAAAGATTTTGTAAGAAGCTATTTACATTGTATTTTGATTTAAAATGCAAATTCGCACGAACGCACGACTAACACATTGTGACGAATCTGAAAAATAAAATAATCTGAAAACAGAACCTAACCAAATCTTTCAATGAAGTATTTATTAAAAAACTAATCTATGTCATTCCTTAATTGGCATGTAAATCCTTTCAAGATTTTATAACACAACGAAAACGGGCTTTCACACAAAACTGAACCCTATTACCATAACACATAATTCAAATTGTCTATAATTAGAATATTTTCCGACATACTATAACCACGCAGACAATAAAATCATTCTTTCTCATCCCAGGCCGTGTAAAGGTACACTTATGTCTAATTTTATATGTACGTACTCATTTGGCTCCATTAGAGACCTCTTGGGTGAAATTTAATCACGCTCTTACGAAACATGCTCTTTGTTTCCAATCTATTTAGGTTTGGGTAGAGAGACGGTATACATTTTTGATGTTGTTTTGATTGGTAGAGCTCTATTTCGTATAAAAAAATCGGTTGTTTGTGAAGTCTGTTCTCTGACGATAGTTGAACGTGACGACCAATTGTGCCTGTATGTTGCTCGTTCCGCGTTCTCGCTTGCACTTCAAGCCTTACATGGAACGAGGTAACGCCGCATGAGTCATGCTTTTTCGTGCGTGCAGCCGGCTCAATCGAATTATAAGACGTTGTCACGTCAAAAGATCGTACTTCATAGAATGTTTTAAGTTCTATATGTGAGAGTTGAGCACGCTTCGACGTGAAGCTAGCTCACATCGGATAAGTACCATACCCCTACGAAGAGAAGAAGACCGCCGTGAAATAGCTTGCTTCCTAAACACTTCCCAGTCCATTCCTTCTATCCAGTCGTCAATCCTTTTCTCATCTTTTACCCCCTAAACAACAGGCAGCGCAATCACACAGGCTCTAGACTAACTCTGCGTGTTCATGGGCGGTGGTGATCGCTTATTATCAGCTGAACCGCCAAATCAAGTGCTCGTTCTGACATTTAAAAAAATCTGGCAGAAATATCTATTGGATGATTTTTATGCGTTCTTGTACCGCATAGTTCTCGTTCCCATGGGATTTTCGGGATAAAAACTATTCTATATCCTTTCGCGAATGGCAACCTGCATCTGTACCAAATTTCTTCCAAATCACTTGAGGAATTCAGGTGTAAAGAAGAGATAAACAGACAGACAGACTTACTTTCGCATTTACAATATTAGTAGAGATTATAATCATCAGTCTCTTGCTTAAGACTAAAGATATTTTTTGTAAAAAACTGTTATAAATACGAAATAAAAGCTTTATAAAATCGGCGTCGTCGATTATCTCGAAACTTCAACAACGTAGTTAAAATAACTGTTAATAAAAAGGCCGTAATTTATCCCTGGGAAAATATATCTCCAGCTCTTACGCTATTCTATCCGCGCACTCTCTTTGGATATACAATATGTGTATTATGTAATTAGCGAATAAGTGCTGGAGTCATCAAAATTATCTGAAATAATTCGAAGGTATATATAATGAATAAAAAATTATATGAAATAATTCGAAAGTATATATAATGAATAAAATATTTTCAAACAAAAATCGATTTCAAAACCACTGAAAGTAACTTAATTAAATTTGGTATACGGTCAGGGTATACCAAATTTCATCAAAATCCGTTGACTTGGGTGATAGGATACGTTTAACCCGATTATTCCCTTAGGATAAAACAGAAATCTAGATATCCGGGCGGAGCCGGGACGAGGGTACATATAAAGATTATAAGAAGAAAGTAACGTTATAAAGATTTGATATTAAGAAATTTATATTTCATGAAGCCTTCGCCAAACTGGGGCAAACAGACCCGCCGATGTTGACTCATCGGAGTCTTAATTAAGTTTTTTTATATGAACATGTGTATCTTCGTTCGTTCGTTCGTTTCAGCCGTGGGACGGCCACTGCTGGACAAAGGCCTCCCTCAGAGATTTCCACCACGACCGGTCACTGGCGGCCTGCATCCAGCTGCTCCCCGCCACTCGGACCAGGTCGTCTGTCCATCTCGTGGGAGGACGTCCCACGCTTCGTCGGCCAGTACGTGGTCTCCATTCCAGAACCTTTTTGCCCCAACGGCCATCGGTTCTACGAGCTATGTATTATTTAATTATTTAATTATCCGCCCATTGCCATTTCAACGTGCTAATCCGGTGAGCTATGTCGGTGACTCCGGTTCTCCTACGGATTTCCTCATTTCTGATTCGATCTCGTAGTGAAACTCCAAGCACAGCCCTTTCCATAGCACGTTGAACGACGCTGAGCTTGTGTACAAGGCCCAGGGTTAGAGACCACGTTTCTGTTCCATATGTCATCACTGGCAACACACACTGCTCGAAGACTTTTGTCATGGCATTTGACATGTGTGCCTGATTGAGGCTAATAAATAAATATAAAAAAAATATATTAATAAATCGTAAATGCACTTTTCGAGGTTGCCACTATATGCTGAAATAGTATTACCCCACATTTGCGTCAATTGCGATCTAAAATAGATTTCCAATTGGAGTATAAACAATTACTCTTCAAAGAGCAGATAACATAATAATTTATATTTTAGTTTATCATTTATCTCCTTGCTGTACATACAATATTAATACGGAATATTACTTTAATTAAATTTATATATTGTTACTAAAGAAATTTAGCTATTATGTTCTTACCTTTTTACACAGTTTCTTTATGCGTGGTTATAATCTCTATGGTTATAATACTTCTGTGGTACATCCACAGAACATCAATTAAAAAAATATATGGCCTTTTTTAAACATAAAATCTGCGGGATGTAAATTATAATACGAACGACGTTTTTAATTACATTATAATGGTATATACATGCGAAACCTTGTAATTGGCCTTATTCTGTTTTTTCACTTATACTACGATTTATAGATTTATAGCTGTAAGTTCTGTTTTAATTAAATAAATAAATTACCTTTAGTATTTTCTTGTGTTTGGTTTCACGCGAGTATTATACATTTAGAAATTAAAAACTTTTCAACGGATTTTAAACGCGATTTATTCATTATATTATTAACCCGACGTTTCGAACATTTACAGCGAGCGTGGTCACGGGGAGTCAGTCTCCCTTCTAAATTACCTTTATTGAGGTTGAAGTTCGAATCTACACCATACCAGCGCTAGTCGCAAGTTGCTATTGCTATGGTAAAACAGACTCAAGACTAATATTTTTTACACAGGATTACAACACAGGTACAACAGGTAATGTAAACAAAATGAAGGAAATATTCCTTCTTTTTATCTACATTAGCTTTTTATAATTCAATATTTTACGTATCTTTTTTTCGATTAAATTGTTCGATATAAATGTTTTTGATATATGTATCTCATTCGATAAGCTTTCATCAAATTAACCAGCCAGTCGAACCAATAATTTCTGAAATGACTGCGTTCAATCATACAAATTATAAATTGACATCCACATTGAAAAATCGATACATTATCCCAAAAGAAAAAAAATGAAAAATGCTGAATGTATTAAAAATTTTTAAACGGATTTTACCTATGATTAAAATGAAACCTTAACATTTCCACATAATTCGCGTCATTAATTATTGTATAATGTAAACAGATTTGTTATGTGTAGATAAACTCACTTTTCATCCGAAACAAAACAAAATCGTTTTAAAAACAATGATCGCTTATATCGGAATGATATAAAACAAAAACGATTGAACGAAAAAAGATTAAATCAAAAATCTCGCTATTTGAACAAAACAAAGCGAGTATTGTTACTATTGTGTGCATTTATTGATGACCTTTTACGTATATTTGTAGTTTATATACACGACGAATATTTATTTTTACTTTTATGTGAATCGAGAAATCATCAGTACGAATTGGGCCAGCTAGCAATGTGGTAAGTATCACCATTCCACAGAAGATGGGCAGTAGTATGTATTTTATACACGGAGAGTCGGAGGCCTGTATCATCTGCCTGCTTTTTCATTTAGTCCCTTATTTTTAATCATTATAGGGAAGCGCTTGACCACGATCTCGCCTGATGGTAAGCTGAGATGTGGTCTAAGACGGAGCGCGCTTGCCTAGAAGGTACCTGTTCACTCTTCTCTTGAAGACCTCCAGATTGTACTCGTCGGAGAACACAGACTCAGGAAGCATGTTCCAATCCCTTAATCGATCCTTTTTTCATCAATGTCCCTTTAAGCTCCTTTTCAACTTCCAGGAGAAAATTGCTAACGATAAAGCTTTAGTAACATAAGAGTCATAAAGTTGTATAAATTAATAAAAAAATACGATTAAGAAGAAAGTTTTTAAATTAAAATATATTATATAACCTACCACAGATTAAATAGGCTATCGAAGTAAGTACATATAAAAAATCTTTACATAAACACCATTTTTATATGAATTAACAATAACCATGGTAAGTATGACGCTTAATAAGGTCTCTGATATTTAAGTACAGGAAAATATTACCAGACCAAAAAAACAGACATTTTTTTAGAATATAGAACGTTGGATCGTCATAAATATTTAGGAAGTGTTTTTTTTCAATCTCCTACTTTAATATATTTCTTTTTTTCAGGAGTCACAAATTAAAGGAAATCCTCTTAATCAAATATTACATTAGAAGAAAGAATCTGGAACAGATTAGATACTAATTAATATCGTTTTTGTCAATCAAACTTCATAATTCACGGACGAGATCTATAATGAAATAGTACGACGAGCAAAAATCTACCCTACCTCTTAAACATAGAGCTTATTTTACGCTACACCAGAGAAATCAGATGGTCAACTATAATTACAGCTGAGACCAGTCAAGTGCGTTCGTCTTGAAGCACTCAAAATCTTCAAAGTTATGGGAAATGTCAGTTGTATAATTCTAAAGATAGGTTTGAAGAGATTTGTGGGCAATGTTTATTAGTATATTAGTTCTGATTTTAGATTCGCAAATTAAATAATCAATAGTCGATTAGCAGTGGTTACGTGAATTATTATGTTAATTTAAAAAAGTTATTATTTGACTAACCACATTATAGATAGCTAGATACAGTGATTAGGCGATGAATAAAAGTGATAGACACGCTTTCTATTGGAGACATACTTATCACCAATATTAGAGCGTATCAACAAAATATTAAAGTTATAGAAAAATTTAGTAATTTATTTATGTTTTAGTTATTCTTGGCAGTATACTTCACATATAAGTTCTCAGTTAATATACTTATATAAAACAAAAGTGGTCGCCCCAGGTTCGCCCGTGGTATATATTTGCTTATGTTTCTCAATGAAGACCCAACTTTCTAATGATGGAAAAAATTTTAAAATCATTTCCGTAATTTTTGAGTAAAAGCAAACATACACACAAATATATAACATAAACATACACATATTATCGATAGTAATATTATGAAATTTAAAATCAAATTGAAAGAATTACGATATAATAAATATTCTTTTATACAACAAAGAAGTAAGGATTCAAGTATTCCAATATTAACATCGAAAATAGCATTTCAGCCCTTCCACATAAACGAAACATCAAACTCCGAACTCCGGGTATTTAATTAAAATCCATCTTAAGCAAAAACCGACACCTTTGTTAAGGTTCCCTTACACGAAACTTCCACAATTTGCATGTAAACGCCTGCACCTGCGCGGAAATGTGGAAACGTAAAGTTTTTAATGAACTCCCACGAAATATGCCAACATATTACATTCCTATATAGAATAATATTCAATTACTCGTGAACGTAGAGTGCGGCCAAAGTTTTATAAGCAGTAGCTAACACTAAGTATGGTTTGATTATTAAGGAATAGTTTAGTCACAAAACGTTTTCCCCCTTTCATAATTTGCTTTAAAATTCCACGAGGCTATAATTTTCAATATTTTGGGTATAAAACTTTAAAGAATTTTATAATAAAATACGCTGCCTTCTTATTTCCTTGACCTATGATTATTTTGATATTGAAGTTATTGCATGTTTAGTTATGTAGCAGTAGATTTAGGTTTTGACTGATGCCTTCAGTTACAAACAGTTTTAAATAATTTATGCAGCCAAAACTACTTTAAAAATAATTATCAAATAGTCCTTGTATTCCTATTTAGTGTTTCTGTTTTAGCAAGAAACGGCCTAAATGTCCTAAGCGCCCTGTCGAATCTTGCACTCGCCGGCCGCTACCGTGACGCATCTAGACCACCAGGATTCAACACAATTTTTTCGCAATCTAAGACCACCTTAATCGCCTATCTGACCTATATTAATTACAATAAACAAAACAGTATAATTGTTCTACCTCTTATTTATTTATTATTTATTGCTCTTAACAAAAATTTAATAAAATTACAATATAAACAATTGGCGGTCTTATCGCTATATAGCGATTTCTTCCAGACAACCAGAAATACAGAGATAAATTAGATAGAGGAGAGGAGTAGGGCAGAGCATAAATATAATACGAAAGATTAAACCTTATCTGTATATAGCTGACATTAACGAGTTGTGGCAGTGAAACAAAGCGTTTGTATCTTCTATAGACCTTCGATTACTATAAATTTTGCCTATTTACCGATTCCGTAAATTAATAATTAAAAAAAAAAAAATCTACAAAAGTATTAGACAAAATCACTTCCCGCTTTCTATGTGCTTGGATCTTTAAAACTACGTGACGGATTTTGTTGGGTTTTTTTTTATACATAGTCTTATTCAGAAAATCACTGCTCATTCTCTAGTGTATTTAGTATCAGCATTTACCCGTCGAAAGTCGGGGCGGGTTGCTAGTTAATATATTCTGGAGTGGAATTGTTTAAACAACAGTTATATCAAAACCAAGTAAACGAACCTCAGAGTTCCGCGACGCAGACGTAGGTTCGTGTCGATTCAATGTCGATAACATTCGCAAAGCAAAATGTAGAAACTTGCGAAATAAATGAATACATTACTGTCGACTGTCAATAAAAGCTGTCAGCTCTGTCTCTTCTAATTTATATGTTCGTAGGTATGAATAATTAAATTGCGTATAACAGTTCACGTAATAAAATACATTTCTGTGCGTAGTATATATATGTAGGTATGTTTTGTCCTGTATCATTAAGCTTTTGAATTTAGAAGAAACTACAATGTAATCTATACTAATATTATAAAGCTAAGGAGTTTGTTTGTTTGAACGCACTAATCTCACGAACTACTTTTCTGATTTGAAAAATTCTTTCAGTGTTAGTTATTGAGGAAGACTTTAGGCTATATATGTACCACGGGCAAAGACGGGGCGGATCGCTAGTTATTAATTATTTTTCTCCAATTTATAGGAACTAAATATGCTATAGTAAGTAAACTAATAAGACAATTGCTATAGAGAACTAAAAACCTAAATTGTTATTTTATTATCAACCGACTTTAAAAAAGGAGGTTATAACTCGTTGTGTCACAGGAACCGCTCGCTATTCTGATACACCAAAACTACTGCATAAATAAGTCACTCAATAAATCTCCCAGAAATGTTTATATTTCTCGAAGAAATGAAATATTTATGCTGCGAGAAGAAAATGTTTCGGAAAGCCATATATTCCCAAAACACGAATCCGCACTTCGTGAAATATAGAAAATTGTAATTCCAAGTTTACGTGCATACGGCTCTAAATTGCTTTGTTCGGATACATGGAGATTGAAAAATTTCAAGTTTAAATCTGCATTTAACGTGCTTACAAGATGCTTGGAGGTGGGAGTCGACCGATCATAGTTCGGTGACTCATCGTAACGTTACCGGGCGTTACACTTTTTCATGAGTGACTCCGAGCCGCAACCTAATTTAAGACGTTGTCACGTCAAAAACAAAAAAAAAACATAAGCATAGTAAGGACTTCATTCACTACATAATTTGATGTCAGTCTGCTAGTGAAAAAATGCCTCTTTTAAGATATGAAACGTTTCGTTTATGGTCTCGGTATTTGCCAATAAAAATAAATAATTAAATCATTTTATGTCAAAATCAGCATCATGAAAATATATACTAAATTGAATGATATATTTTTAACACGAATGTTATTTCAAATTCAACAAATCATCAATCAAGATATGCGGGTAGCCCTCTAATTAAACGAGCTGTTTGTTCAACAAAATAATTTGATTTGAACATAATTATGTCGTGACCACAACACGGCTGACTACTGTTCCGCTGAGCTTTCATAATATCTTCTCTTATTTACTTTACCGTGAATAACAATATTGGACTGCAATGAAGTCTGCAATTATTTTATTCACAATTGTTATATAATTTTAGCTGCAACGCTTAATGGCGTTTGAAGTAATCTTCATACAGTTTTGCGTGATGAAATGATTATTTAGAATACATTGATGCAATATTACAGACGGGAATGTTTAAGTATATATAGAAAAGGATGTTTGTTATTCTTTTAGGCGATAAACGCTGAACGCATTTTGATGTTACTTGGCAGTTAAGTAACTTATATTCCAGAATAACATATAAGCTATTAAATAGGTACTTCCTTTAATCTGCTAGTGAAATCTCGTGGCACATTGTGGAGTAAATAAAACCAAGGACCCCATTAATTCCCGGTGGGACAAACGAAAGTAGAATATCTCAGTCTTCATACAAAAGGCTGGGCACCTTATCCTTAAACAAAATTAAATCCATCAATATGCTTTAAAATATAATGAAATGAAACCAATTTGAACACCATTAAGGTCTAAATTTCTTAAAGATTTTTAATTACGTAAACTATGAACAATGGGAAATAATAGAGGATTCATCGCTTTCACCGATATACGGAATATAGATGCAGACTTTGAGACAAGTCGAGCGAGATCCAATTAAGCATTGCTTATGGAGTCAAGAGATACACTGAGAGCAGCAAAAATTACAGGAGATATTATTCCCTTATTCTGTCTTGGCATAAACACTTGCTTTTTAAGGGGAAAAAGCTGAGGTTCTGGACCGTTTCTATTTAAATTGCTGGGCGGTACGGAGATGGTACCTCTGTGAATGCACCGGCTTCTTAATGGAGTAAGGGATAAGGAAAGGATCGATGACTGGAGACTGGGAAGGGTGAGGAAGGTGTCCATGGGCCTTCGGTTAAACACTCCTCAAACGAAACACTACTAATTCATGCATGCTACTATTTCACGTTGGACTTCTGTGGGGGTGTTATATTCTCCCGTTGACAGCCGGCGCAATACGTGCCTGCGTGCTCGACTCTCACATTAAAAACACTGAATAAGATCCAAAGACTACTAACTCTCAGTATACCTTTACCCTTACACAACTGCAAGCGGCCTAGCCGTGAAAGCTCACAACTCATTACGTGCTACAATCTATGACGGAGTTGCACTGAATACTGGATTATGAAATATTAACAACCTCTTTCACCATAATCTTTGCATGAAACTTTGGGCCAAAACCGGAAGCCTGAACTATGTGAATAATGATTTTTAACTGAACCGCCTGCTAATCATCAGAAGTAGACGAAATTACTTCAACAACGCACCAGCTTTCAATTGAAAAAAGATCGTCAATATTGGTTCATCCAGTCGAAAATTCTAACGAAACTAAGAAGAAATATAATCGAATTGCGAACCTCCTTTTTGGAACGGTTGATTATTTATAAATAACACTAGTCGTAATTGGGTATATGACAGTACCATATCAAATGTGTTCACGAGACTACAAATTGACGGGAAAACCTACCCAGCTTTTTAGCGAGCGTAATTATTCTATGTTCTTTAAGATTAAGACCTATATGCGCTGCCACTGCGATATTCTGATGGTATGTTGAGAGAGTATGCAATGCATTGGATGGAGGGTGGATTAGTGCAATTATAAAACTGACCGCAAAGATATGTAAATATTTTTATATGGCAAATTTTCATACTGTCCATGAATAATAGTAATAAAAAAAACTTCATCATGAACTGTCCCTAAACTTTTTTTTATAGTGGTAGTAAAGCACGCTTCGGCTTCGAATTAGGCCAGCTCGCATCGGGGAACTACCACACCCCCACTGATGACCGGCGTGAAATGGCATATCTACTGCTGTGTTTCGTTCCGTGAGTGGGGCAGCCGGAGCCTTACTCATCCCATCCTTTCCCTTATTCCTGTCGACAATCCTCTCCCAATCCCTTTCCAATTCGAAGTCGGTAATCCATTTGCAGAGGCGTAAGGTTTGCAAATGACCTTACGCGTCTCCAAATGTTCATGGGCGGTGGTAGCATTTAACATCATGCGACCCACCAGCTCCATTGTCGACGGTAACATAAAAAAAAAATAAACCATCGCTTATTTGCACGCTTAGCATTTATGTGATACAAATTTCATCTTATGTTTGTTATAATAATAATAATAATTTTTATATATTACTTAAAGACATAATTGTAAAACGGATTGTCCTTTTGTTTCATCTGTGTATATGTTACTGTAAAGGCCGGAATTGCGGTGAAACATATGACTTTCGAGTAAAAACCTGAGATTTACCAACTCTTACCCATAATCATATGATCATTGTGCATTCTCAACTTCTATCCAGGTTTCTAGGTAATTAATTATTATCTTAATATGTGTAATATATTTTTTTATTCCACAAATTAACACCAACCGTCACTGGAAAACTAATTTATCTACTAAATTAAACTATACAGATCCCAAAACGCAGCAATTTGATTTATAATTCCTAACAATTAGTAATTATGATTTACCCACGTCGCTAAATCATAAGACTTTTAATCTAACATATGCTATTATTATGCTCTGATATAGCATCTGAACTAGATGACGTTGAGGAAAATCTTAGTATACAATTTAATATTAGACAAGCGTCGAATAAATCTCCAGCGTTGTGTTTAATGGAACTGGTTTAGACTGGTTTTATCTGCAATCCAGTTGCAAGAAGATTCATATCACAATTTATAATTACCTCGGTTCCACTAATGCAATATCGGCATGATTTATCAAGCTGTTCAGAGTTCTGGAGCTTATATTATTAGTTTGGAAACTTGAAAGACATTGCGCTCTACTTTGTCCGCATTTCTAAGACACTTTCAACTCTATCTTGGGAGTTTTCGGAAATATCTCTTGATAAAGAAAACTGAATAACTATTTAACAGGTATCACGTGTCCACAGCGTGACTGATTTTCCATATTTTTTAATTGTGATCGATATTCTCAAAAGCTTGATTTGTTCTATATAAAATTTAGAAATTAATTTTTGTTTTGTTATTCTATATATCCGCGAGTTTTCAACCGATTAGCGTTATTCTTTCTACCTTTGATAGAATATTGCTGTCTGCACAGACTCTAGGCACCGCCATTTGGTGGATGTTCCAAGTACCCGGACGAAGCGGTTCGTTCTTTATTCGAACCGCAAGGGATTGGAACATGCTTCCTGAGTCTGTGTTCCCCGACGCGTACAATCTGGAGGTCTTCAAGAGAAGAGTGAACAGGTACCTTCTAGGGAAGCGCGCTCCGTCTTAGACCACATCTCAGCTAACCATCAGGCGAGATCGTGGTCAAGCGCTTCCCTATCATGAATAAAAAAAAATTTGGTCTTATTTTAGAATCTGGATTGCTATCCCCTGGGCCGCCAGTACCTTTTATGAAAGATTTATTTGATAAACGGTTACACATTGTGTTGAGTCAGAGGTCTATTCGGAATGGAAAAAAATAAATCACATTGATAATTGTGATACGTTCGATAGACACTTTCAAACGACCCTTTAAATCAATCAACAATCCGCTTTATTTAATTGGAAACATTGAACGAAATTAATTCTCGCGTTTCATTCGCGTTCCATTCATTTCCTAATTGTTTTTTTAATAAGTTGACAATCGTTTTTATTTTGATTAACAGTGAATCCAATTGGACATATTATAAATGAAGCTAATTTGTTTCCCGCCTTTTAAATGGTGTTCGATTTCAATATCTACTTGACTTGTTTTGAAAGGATTATAACTTACCCTGGTTTAATTTTTATATTTTTGTCTAGTGTTCAGATATTTAATAGTTACAAATATTATTTGAAGTTTTATGAAGGTTAAAATAACATCGAATTTCTTGTGATTAATATGTGAAATTTAGAAAATGTTTAGAAAAGAAAATATTTAAGAATAAAAAATCAAGGAAGAAAATAATAAAGAATTACTTTAGAAATGCCTGAAGATCAAGTCTTCAAGACACGAGTAGCTAATACTGCCAATATCAAGAAAAATATACCTACATCTTAAAAGCGGAGAGGTAGTTAGCCAATTAAGACATGAAACATTTCAGTTTCCCCACCATAAAACGAATAAATCGCGTTTAAAATCCGTTAAAAAGTCTATTTCTAAATGTACTCGCATTGACACATAAAAGACAATTTTTTTTACTGTTCGTTGAAAAGAGCGCCTAATCATTTCACATGTAATTCCACTTTCACTAACAGTTACCCGACTTTCTCAAAATCGGAAGAGGTCTCAATTCAATTTACTTTTTAGCTTTTGTTCCTCGCACACTCCGTGGGTTCTCAGCCGATTCGCGTGATTCTTAATGCGTTGGATCTGTTGTCATTTGCTCCATTTTAGAATTTGAAGTGGCCCCTCTTACCTAGGGAATTTGGTTAGCTTTCTATCGAAAGGAATTATTCACATTTTCATTCCCCATTAAATATTTCTCTCGTGTGCATTTATTTTACCCAGTATGAACTGCTTAGAAGCCAATAATTTCATCACCATATTATAAAACGTAATTAAATAACTCAGTACAATCTTGATACATCCGAGCTTAGACAATTGCGGTTTCCATCGTATGGATAATTAACTCGAACGCTCAAAGAAGCCAAAATTTAATATAACGCCTGTACTCGTCAAAAACTAATTAAAACCTTAATCATTCTCGCAATTAATTCTTGTTAGAGATAATTAATACTCGGTAATCGGGGAAGACGAAATGTCTTGATTTCGCTCTTTTGTTACCTACCAACTTGTTTATTGGTTATTTATGTTAGTCAGTTTTATTCAGAAGCTAAGATCTTGTATATATGTATCCTGTATTGGAACATATGCTTAAAATGTTTGTGTTATCGTAAGACAATACATTGTGTAAATAATGTTAACAATTTGACGGTGATATAAGGCATATTTTGTTGGCATAGGGCTTCCGAATTGGTGATTCGGTGGTGGTTCTTTTAGTGAGCGGCCACCACCACACATTAACATTTGCTGGGGTAAGGTCTCAATGCATTGCCGACTTTTAAGGGGTAAAGGATAAGGAGAGGAATGGCGACGGGAAGAAGAATGGGAAGAAGAATGAAGAAGAAAGGGCGAAGTCTTTTTAATGTAATGACTTTAAGGCATTATAAAACACACTTTCAGGTCAAACAGTGCCCTTTATATTTTAAATAAAAAACGATATGAAAATCTCAAACACATATATAAAAAGTCGTGTGTTGTTAGTAACACTATTTATAACTCAAGAAAGGCTGAACCGATTTGGATGAAATTTGGTATAGAGATAGTTTGAGACACAAGAAAGGACATACGACATTTTTATTATGGGAATCATGCATGGTTTACCCTGGGTCTGTCTATCTTTTCTTTTTACGCGAGCAAAACCGCGTTTAATTATTTATTAGTACATAAAAATAGTTACTAAAATTATTTCTTTTTTATATTAGCGATAAAATCAAGTACCCATTTTAAAAAGTCGGTAACTGAAGAAAAATCCCTTAGCGTCATTCACAATCAGGCTCCATCCCGTTATGCGAGCAATAGAACTAAAAGCTGCATCTCACCACACCCCATGTCCTGCCTTTAATGTACTGATGACAAAAAAAAAAATAGATTTTATTTTATTTAACTCTTCTTGAATTATTATTATTATTGTTGAGTGTGTGAGTCAAGCACTGTTCGGCACGAAGCCAGCTCACTCAGCGGGGTATCACACCCCCCTAGAAGATTGACTTTTTATTCAATTATAGGAAAAACTCGCAAACTCGGGTGAGATTATATACTTGTTAAAGTAAATAATGTAGTTCTTTCTTATAAAATCAGGTATCAGCAAGTGAAAGTCCCATCAAAATCAGACCAGACGTTTCAGAGATGTGCAAAAACAGATACATATATACATCCATACGTATGTGTACCGTTTCTATATTATGTATAATGATGAAAATGCTGTTATTTTAATATAACAAATAAACACTTAAATTTTGTTATTGGTATAAATAAAGTTGGAATTAAAGGAACGAAATATATTAATGAATATACGGAAACATTATTCGTTACCCAGTTTGTGTCAATTTAATTCTGTATGTAATCAATCAGGCATCAACCTGTGGATTTTAATACAATCAACCAATTTGAGATATTAAATTTAACATTACAGTGTAAATGTAATTTTATCGGATAAAGCATTATGGTTTTATACAAGCGTATTCCATTTTGCTTATTTTTTGGTTGTTTTTTGTTATTAGTTGTTTCGTTCCAAAGGGTATAATGGGAGATTATTATTGACTTCGCTGTCCGTCTGTCTGTCACCAGATTGTATCTCATGAACCACGATAGAATGTTGAAGTTTTCAACGATGTAGGCATTTATATTGCCACTAAACGAACTAATAACAAAACGTTAAGGTTAAGCAACAGTTAGAATGACCTTTTATGGGATGGGTGACCAATTTTTAAGGAAATAACTAAAACATTGGAAAAAAAATATTATTTTTATAAATTGATTTCGTTTTTACACTTACCTTTATATGCCTTTAACTGTTATAATGATTGATTTCGATGTAACTTTTCAAAAAACAAACAAATCTTTGATGTACCTTAAATCTACAGCCTATTTTCATTACTATCAGCCCATAGGACTCACAGGCTTCCTATAATGGTTCAAGCCATAATCCACTACGCTGGCCAAGCGCGCGTTGGCAGATCTCACATGATCTCACTCACTCTCATCAAACTTTTAATGCTCCGGAATGCCAGTTTCCTCACGATGTTTTCATGCCTATTTTTAAATAAATATATTCTAACTATTTTTTTCGTTACCTTCAAATAACATCTTATAAAAACTTAAGATAAATGAAAAAAATTAGTTATTTTTTTGCTGACGGTCCAGGTGTCGCTAGTCATTAGTTGTATTGTGGAATGGAACGCTATTCAGGTCTCGATTTCTTCAGTCTTGTAAGGCCACGTAAATGTTATATAAAATTTCTCACTATTTGTAGGCTTTATAATCATTAAAGTTATATTTTTCTGCTGTCCTTGTTTAGTTGAAATGATAAATATTAATTTATATCGCTTAGTACACAAAATTTTTGTGTTTTAATATTTTGAACGATCTAATTATATTTAGTGTCTATTAAGTGTTAATAAATAAAATAAATTATAGTTAAAAAATAATTTCACTCAGGATACAAGTTTTATATGCCAGAATGAATCTTAAGAATATACCTTACTTCCGATCAGGAAACTTACACCCAATAATATCGGCATATAATTGAATCGAATTCTATTAGATTGAACTCTTAAAACCTACGAGTGATGTGATGTGGTTAAATTAATCTTCATTGATAATTTCTGTATCGATATAAGTCTGGATTTAAACTAGAATCGATTATAAAGAATTGAAAACAAAATGAACATCAATTCAATTTTAGTGATAAGGCGTAACAGTGTTATATCACAATGAATTGTGATGAGTCATCATTAGTTTATACAATTTTAAAAGATAGACTGTGCTAAAATTTCCACTAACTTATATGCGAAATGGTTAAAGTACTGTGTGTTATATTGGTATATTTTTAAGTACTTATTGTTAAATAGCTTTCAGTATGAAATTTTTAAGATGAATTATCATTCTAAATGTTTCACTGAAGCGACGGTGACGACACTCTTCATACCAGAGATTAGTTGGCAATGTATTTTGAGATACACTATAATAAAGAAAACACTTGGAACCGACGCCCAGACGATTCAGGAATAAGGACAGATATCTACAAATATTCTGAATGCGAAAGTCTGTTACGCTTTTACGAATAAACTAAGTTAAAATTAAAGAATACGTTTAGAAATGAAAAAGGTCAAAGACCCGGGGGCACATAGATCTTAGCAACACATAAGTTAAGTATTGTTCTTTATCAAATATACCCCTCAGTTGGTGCCCCTAGTGTCTACCCATCGCAATTACCGGCAAAACTGCGAGACAAAGCTAGCTATTTTATAAAAACTTGAGTATAAACATATAACGATAAATTAATTCAAACAAACGCAAGCTCAAATTGCCTATCAAACGCAAAACGACTAATTATACAAAATTAACAACTGAACTTGCCCATTACTGCCAATTTCATAACATGCTTCTTCACACACGAGTTAATCCAAATGCTGGATACAAGCAAGGTATTGTGAACTTTATTGCCGCAGCTTAAAGTTTAAAATGTACATATGCAGAGTTTGCTTTTAAGAATTTTAGTATCCCTATATTGTTGGATAAATTTTAATGGATGCATCGGATTTAATAAGACTGAGTACATTTGCATTTTGAACATGTTAAGTTCTGACTTGTGTTCGTATAGAATACAATGACTAAAGAAATGGAATCGCTTTATTAATTTCGTGTGGGTAAAATGTTATACATACGATTTTGTTATGTTTTTTTTCTTCCTTGATTATGCGGTTTCTAGCGAATACCTCCCGATTGCCATCCGATATGTTTCTCTCATAATGTTTTGTTATCGCTACAAAAAGCAGTCTACGTTCTTCTTAAATTAATTTTTTTCAAAATTAATACAAATTCGTCGCGTGGATAACTTATGACTGCGTAAATGAGTTAAAAATAAAGGTACTTCGATTTAAGTCCGAGAGTCTCGCTACTGGGCCACTTCTGCCATTATTTTCAAATACGCACAACAAATACAGAAGAATATCACCCTCAAGGTCAGCAATCATTTAACCAGAAAGGCTAAAAGGTAAAAATAATACACTATTTACTCCCAGTTCACAGTGTTTCATGTTTATTCAGTGGGGAACGCTGTGAATGAATTATTCAGGGCCCAAAGCGAGCGGCAATGAAATGTGCCCGTCGGTTGGAGTCATGGAGCCAGCGATTGATCAATTTTTGTGGATCATAATAGAAAACTACCTACTTTTCAACGTAACTGTCTTACGTGTACCTTTTTTCTATATGATACGGCACTCTCAATTGACCGCGTTTTTTGAGCGGACAATAAATTTGTACATACTCAAGGCTCGTGTCCCATGTCGGACCAACTCTGCCCAGAAAGCAGATGTGGACTACTGGCACAACACTGTTACACTGACATATATACGACTTGTACAGAATTTATCCACGACCCTACTAAGCAGTGTCGTTAATTCTTGAACGTAGAATCGAGAGTGAGTTCGTTCCATGATGGAGACTAAGAAATGCAATAACATGTCTCGGTCTGGCAGGAAATTCTGGCTGACCTTTTCCTATGCAAAGAAAATCAATTGACGCCGTTGTCAAATGTTTCTGACCTGCCAAACCTCTCGAGGGAATGCGGGACTTCACTTTTATGATAACTGCGTGACACTTAATTATACGACGACCGTTATATTGCTAAAAAAATATTTAAGTGACAGACGTCACCGATAATATCGTATTGTGTTGCCGCCAACAGTACGTTACAGTTCAATGGAACAGAAATGGAAACGTTACAGCGAGTAACAGACTAATAAATGTGATATTTGGGAAATTTTTGTTTAGAACCGATTGACTTTAAATTAAAAAATGAGTGTTGCTTACTTTTTTAGTAACAATGGGTATTTGGTGATATGGCTCGAAATTATCCAGGATCAGTGAATAAGAATAGTCATCCAATCTGTAATATTGTATTCCTCAAGCCTTTAGTCTAAACATTTTGAAATTCATCTATTTTCTTGGGATTAATTTTATGAGTACTGATCATAAAGAAGTTGATGATAAGAAATGATTATTTAATCAAAAGCTATGGTATTTATTGTCCAAGAACTCATATTTACATCTCTTCTTATTAATTAAATTTAGAATATTAGCGGACAGTACTATTGACAACGTTTGGAGTCAGTCACTTACCCTAGGCACCGGTCGTATGGTCTCAGCTGGAGCTTATCATAGTATAATCACAAGGCAAGGCATCATGCCAACTTACTAATATTCCATGCATTGCAATGCATGGAATATTATGAATAGAACATTGCATTAGCACAATAGAAAATTGGATTGAATTTAAGCACTTTTCATCTTTAGGTTATAGCAGGGAGACGAGCTGGTGTTTCGCACATTGTAAGCGATCATCAGAGCTAAACTTTTGCAGGTTAGGTTATCAGGTTGCAGAGGTAAGGAAGGTAGGTTTAAAAGTAGCTTGAGATAATGGATTAGAAAAGGAATGGACTGGGAAGAGTGAGGAAAACTGCTTTCTATTTAAACTAATAATATAAAAAGAATTTATAATTTATTCCTTTGTTCATTAAAATTAAACTGAAAAACTACATTGTCTATTAATTAAGCAACTAAAAATGAACTTACTTAATTTGTTTATACATTAAAGGGTTAAAATAAGTGGCTAGCTTAAATATAACTTAACTATATACTTAACTAATGTTTTTGACTACAGAAACATCTGTTACACACAAAAAGTTTCAAGAAATATGCTTTAAACTTGTGCTCTAACAGCCCTGAAATTAATTCTATCAGACTTCCCGAAGAACAGGCCCAGCCAATGTTCGCGTATTTAAAAATCAACGCTAAATTTAAAAAAAAAACTAGCATTAGCCCGTGGCCTTGCTCGCGAAAATTCGAAGTAGTGCAATAGATACCATTTTACACAATCACTCTATCTATTAATAAAACCCCATCGAAATTCATTGTGTAGTTTTAGAGATCTAAGCATATATAGAGACTGACGCGGGAAACGACTTTCCTTTATACTATACTAGCTGCGCCCCGCGGTTTCACCCGTGTAAGTCCGGTATCGGGATAAAAAGTTGCCTATCTGTTATTCCAGGTGTCCAGCATTCTACGTACCAAATTTCATTGCAATCGATTTAGTAGTTTTTGAGTGAAAGAGCAGCACAATGCAAAAGCAAAGACACACACATCCTTACAAACTTTCGCATTAATAATATTAGTAGGATGTGACATTAAGTATTGCATGTATCGAGGTTCACAATTTTATTTCAAACTGATGAATTAACTTAACGTAGACATGAGATGATTGTAACATTTCATTTTATATTATCTACACACCACCATTTGTTATAATATATACTACATTATAACAATTAAGGAAGTATTATCGCTAAATATCCATTTCTTCCAGGCCACTTGATGTATGGGGAGAAATTAATATAAATGGTATGAATACCTGTCACCAAGGTTTCAGCCACGGAGGATTAAAAAACTCCCTAGGAAAAGAAAAAAAAGGAGAACAAATCAAGTCCAAGTTGTTGCCATAGTAAATACTAGCTGCGCCCCGCGGTTTCACCCGCGTAAGTCCGTATCCTGTAGGAATATCGGGATAAAAAGTTGCCTATATGTCATTCCAGTTGCCCAGCTGTCTACGTACCAAATTTCATTGCTATCGGTTCAGTAGTTTTTGCGTGAAAGAGCAACAATCACACACACACAGCCTTACTTTCGCATTTATAATATTAGTAGGACTAGTATGATAGAAGTATTAGTAGGAAAGATGTTATTTGTTTTGACTATATTAAGAACTACCTGTATTTATCTTTCCTAATGCCGAAATAAATTCAAACGACTCGTATTAAACCGCACAAAATAAATTCATTAAAATAAAGTCAACCACTAAAATCAATGTTGCAAAGTTGGGACAAACCATTGCGAACAATTCCCTTCACTGGCCGCAAGAGCAGTTCACGAAATCAGTAGAGAAGTTCCACTGGCTTGCTAGTTCATGTTTTCTCTAATTTCAGCGTTAACGCTTATTTTGTTTCAACTTCGTGGCGTTGCGAATTCTAATTTATTGTTTTTGTTTCGTCCTAGTATGGACGTGGAATATTATACGTAAGGAAGGGGGAATCGTATGGACATTGACAAATTTGGCGTGAATGTAGTATGTTATTTTTGATTTGTTATTGCACTATTGTACAGCAGTGGAATTACAAAGCCCTAAAGCGAGGCAGATTTTCTCTTTAATTATGATATTTCTCCCACAGTAGTAATAGCATGACCTTGACGATTTACTTGCGACACGTATAAGAGTGGAATTAGATTATTGAATACTAGTTGCGCCCCGCGGTTTCACTCGCAAGTCCGTATCCCGTAGGAATATCGGGATAAAAAGTTGCCTATATGTTATTCCAGTTGTCCAGCTATCTACGTACCAAATTTCATTACAATTGGTTGAGTAGTTTTTGCGTGAAAGAGCAACAAATACACACACATCCTTACAAACTTTCACATTTATAATATTAGTAGGATAAGAATTTGAACTCGGCTATTATGATAATAATGAGGAAAAGTTGAGGAGGATTTTGTAGCAGCACGAACTTTAGCAGACACTAGCTAGGTGTGTCCTTGCTATACCCTTGATATATATATGTAGCCTATGTTAGTCAGTGAAGATGACTTTCAAACGGCGAAAGAATTTTTGTAATTGGTCAATATAACAAACACACGTTTAGATGAGGTGAAAGTATTTATTTCAATGCGTTATTTTTGAGACACAATGTTTCATTACGATTGCTCTTCAAATGAACTTTCATATTTATCGCAAAGCCAGAAAAAGTTGACACAGATAAATTAATATCTCCTAATTTAATTTGCGTTACAACCGCATGTTTTATCCAAGTCACGCGCCTTACCCAATTAAGAGAATAAAAAAAAAACAAATCAAAAAAAAATATTGTAGAAGACAATTCCTTTGTCATTCAGATCGCGTAATCATAATATCCGATTATCGCTTAACTTTTTAAATTGAAATAAGGGTTGGCGGAATTTCTTTTATAGGCAAAAATAAATGGGACTCAGATAATCTTGTTTGCGAAGTTTGCGTTTTTATTTCTGAATAATATAATAAAAAATTGCTTTGGACATATTTTTTGGAATACATTTTGTCGACCATTTCATTACGTAGCTCCTGCAGATCTTATCGTGAATAAAGCCTCGGCTGTTTTACGATATTTTTACAACTTTTGCGATATCGTTGAGGCGGTGAGAAGCTCTCTAAATGTCAATTTTTTAAACTAAAAACGTGTGGTGTGTTCTAATGGTATAATGTTCATGTAAATCAAATTCAAACAATTTTTTGATAAATTAAATATATTATAGAAGATTATACACACAGCGTAATATTTTACAATAAATTCAGCTCATTTTACGAGAAATATTTAAACAATACCATTTTAAAATAAACAAACAAAAATACTGTGTCTACGATTCACATAAATAATAGCTTAATTAGATTAATTACGAGCGCGCTGCTCTCATTTTAATTGAAGTAATAGTGATTTATATTTATTTTACAAAATTGTTTATTCAGTATTTTCTTTTGGGAATAATGTCTGTATTTCATTGCATCCTCACTTTATATTATGTGTGGGATTGTTCTTCTTTCACGCTGCAATGGAGGGATTTTTGAAGTTACTTATTATGAGAGGTCAAAGTTTTCGTTACGTAACGCGTTACGTCCCACATGTCTCTCAGGCAGCATTTGTCAGCATTTCTCCCTCACTTTAAACTATAGAGCTAGCGAAATTTTATTCTAGGATTAGTTAAAGATATCACTCCTGTCAGGCGTCCCGAGATACAGTTTTTTTTTTGTTTTTTGTAGGCCGATGATTTTTGTTTATCCAGACAGCAAGGGCACTGGAAAGTGGTAGCCTATTTTTTTCTGCTGCTGGTGCCCTATCACTGAATGGAATGGAAAACAATGGCTTTCTCTGCTGTCCCTATGCCTCGATGTATGTTTAAATCTTTAAAACTACGCAGTAGCGTTAAATCTTTAAAACTACGCAGTAGCGTTAAATCAGTGTTCAGTAAATTTTAACGTGGCAGTGCGAAAATTAAGCTCTTTTTTCCATGCGCTAAGTGGGTCGTGAGGGCGTAATGTATGAATACTGTGTTGTTGGATCTTTGTGAGGTGTTTTTTTTTATAAGAGGTACGACTAGATAAAACGGGACAAAACGACGAAATGGTGCATGTCCTATCAAACATAAAAAATCACGCAAGGGGTTTGAAAACCCACGCAGTTATCAAGCTATTAAGAACATGCTTAGATTATGATGATTTTTTAATAGATAGAATGATTCAAGAGGAAGGTTTATATGTATAATCACATCTATTTAACTACTCCAAATTTAAAGCATGTGACAAGAAACGAAAGCGAGTTATTCATATAAAATGCTATTTTATATATTACCCAATAAACTATAGTACTTTTTTCTTTTTTTTTTTATGTCACAGTCGGCAATGGAGCTGGTAGGACGCCTGATGGTAAGCGCTACCACCGCCCATGAACATTTGTAGAGGCGTAAAGTCGATTACAGACCTTACGCCTCTACAAATGGATTGCCGACTTTAAATTGGAAAGGGATTAAGAAAGGATTAGCGAGAGGAATAAAGGAAAGGACTGGGAAGGGGAAGGAAAAGGATATGGGCCTCCGGCTCCCCCACTCACCGAACGAAACACAGCAGAATGCTATTTCACGCCGGTCTTCTGTGGGGGTGTGGTACTTCCCCGGTGCGAGCTGGCCCAATTCGTGCCGAAGCGTGCTCGACTACCACATATTTCTATACTAAGTCACGATTATGTAATTGATGAATCGTAAATACGTGCTTACCTATTTTCCTGATATGTTTTATAGTACCAATTGCCTGTTATTCGAATGAAAAACCCTAATCATTATTATTCTGGGATACATTTAGTGCAAATCCTATCAGCTTTCGCTTAATCCTACTAATGTCATAAATGCGAAAGTTTGTAAGAGTGTGTGTATTTGTTGCTCTTTAACGCAAAAACTACTTATTCGATTGCAATTAAATTTGGTACGTAGACAGCTGGACAACTGGAATGACATATAGGCAATATATTATATATTCGATCCGATATTCCTACGGGATACGGACTTACGCGGGTGAAACCGCGGGGCGCAACTAGTTTGTAATTATACACATTTACCAAACCATCTACTTCAACGTGGACAGAGTATTGGGCTCGCTATTGATCTAATACTATAATTGCAATATATAATTACATTGTTCATACATGGATGGCGTTTTCCCACCACTTCAGCTAATGTGGATTACAGTTTCAACCCATCAAAGCACTTACGTATACTAGAGATAAGATCTAGTCGTGATAATCAATCGATCCTGCGACAAGCCAATGTCAACTGACATGTCTAAATAGATGAACTACCAAATGATGACATTTATAGTTTACTAGCTTTCCGCCCGCGGCTTCGCCGGGATGAAATTCGATTACATTGTGCCTTTCTCAAGGTCTAAAATTGCTTAAGTGATTTAGGTGTGATGGTGTAATTTATTTGATACATGTTTTTTTTTAATTTAACATACATTGCCCTTGCAGAAATTTAGTTCTCTCTTCATATCAAATTTAATCAAATTCAGTTCAGTTGTTTAGACGTGAAAGCGTGACAGACAAAGTTACTTTCGCATTTATAATATTAGTAGATATGATTTGTTACCTTATTTCGAGAGTAGACATAGAACAATTCCAATGACTTACATATTTTCAACCGACTTCAAAAAAAGATTTACAATTTGTGTTTTTGGTTTTATATTTTCAGAACTTTCAATTAGGTGAATTTAGATGATTATTGTTTTATTTAAAACTCGTACTTCTTCGTATACTGATGCTTTCTCTGTGATTTTATTTAAATTTGGTTTAGTTCTGACAATTTAAAGGCGTTTATATTTTTACTAAATATAGCTACTATTGTCTAATCCTTGCAGATGTTTTAGTTCGATCAAAGAACTTTCACTGTAAAGGGAAATATCTGGAGTAGTAATATTATGAATGAATCGCGCTTAAAATGGCTTAAGAAGTATTTTATGGCTAATTCTTTTTTTATTATTGGAATGAGCACAATATGATAAATCTATTGCGATAACTATTATAAAATTATAATTACATAATATCGTTTAAACAATACAAAACGTAGTATAAATTTAAAAACCAACATTAATAAACATTAACCTAATTTAAGAGAAAGCATTGAGAAAATCCAAAACAATATCCGATGCTAATATTCAGCTTAGAAATACAAACTCGCCAAGATTAACTAAGACATTTTCGATCCGGTAGAAAATCAACTAAAACTCGGCCTCTTTAAAATGTATAAATTCAATTAAAGCAGACGCTCTTCTGTTTCAGTAAATAAACTTATCGTTCAGATACAAACTTTGAATTTAGCGCGAAATACAGATATGATTTCCGTTCTCTTTTCTTTTTGATGATTTAATACACGACTATTTTATAATAAGTTGATATTATAATTTTACACTTATACTTTTTTTTATGTTACCATCGGCAATGGAGCTGGTGGGACGCCTGATGGTAAGCGCTACCACCGCCCATGAACATTTGGAGAGGCATAAGGTCTATTGCAGACCTTACGCCTCTACAAATGGATTGCCGACTTTTTGGGAAGGGATTAAGAAAGGATTGCCGATAGGAATAAAGGAAAGGACTGGGAAGGGTAAGGAAAAGGATATGGGCCTCCGGCTCCCCCACTCACCGAACGAAACACAGCAGAATGCTATTTCACGACGGTCTTCTGTGGGGGTGTGGTACTTCCCCGGTGCGAGCTGGCCCAATTCGTGCCGAAGCGTGCTCGACTGCCACATACATGTTTAATACATGCATGTTATATTTTATTGTTTGTAAAAGTCTTTTAATATTTAGTGTGCGAGTGATGTTTAGGCACTACTTGGTCCAGCTCGCACCTGAGGGCCGGGGTGGGGTCTCGCTTAGGCACATGAAACCGAAAGAGTAGAAGAAATGCGATTGCTGAGACGGCATCACGGTTGGCCGAGAGACTAGGTGTTACTAAGATTTGGCAAAAACACGCGGGTTCGTTGATCAAATAGTTTCTATTCTTTCAAATAACTCAATTATAAGCGTTACCACAATAGAATGGCCGGGAAAAGGATGAACGGATACAATAGCGAGTCATTAAATTAATAAATAAACATCAGTTTATGTTAATTCCAGTGTAAACAGTTGGAATTGCTAAAGTTTGTGTAACAACCGTCACATTGTTGTGAATATCCAACCTGATTTATATGCACTATCCCTCACTTTTATTGCTATGTTAATTCGTTTGTTATTACGCATTTGATAGGGTTGTAATTTTATTGCTGACATGACGTATGAGTGTTCTATACATATGGTTGTCTATATTATGTCATAGCGCGCAACTGAGCTGGTGGTTCGCCTGATGGCAACCACCACTACCGATGAACATTCGCAGAGATAGTGCGAAGGCGCTAGCCGCCTTTAAGAGGTAAATGATATAGAGGTAAATGATATGGAACGGATTGACGACGGAAGGATAGACTGGGAAGGGTAAGAAAAAGGGTCTCCGCCTTCTCCAATCGCCGTACGAAACACAGTAGCATGCTACTATTTCACGCCGGTCTTCTGTGGAGCTGGCCTAATTCCAGCTTACTCGACTCCCAGACTGAAATTTTTCACAAAGATATAAATTTAAATATTTTAATTATCAACTATCTAATATCACAAAAGTGCTTTATATATGTTATATGTAAGTTACAAATGCTATATATACATATTATAAATATGAATGCAAGTCTGGCTATTTTTCGTGGCGTGGTTCCGAATAAAATTCAATTTTGAATAGAAATAGTCATAGGCTGCTATTTTCTATTAAATATTTTGCATAATTTTTTTGAGCTTCTTAATCGTTTAAATGACTCCGTGGTTTTTCCCGGTTGACGTGATTATTATTGTTTGATAGGAAATAGTTGTCATTTGGTCCCATTGTATAAACCTGGAGAAAAGATTTTTGTCATTTGCATTACACATCCTTATAGGCTTCTGTATAAATCAGTGCAAGATCCTCCGTCATGTTTAATGTAGAAAATAAATCATTGTAACAGATATTGTAATTTTCCATATTCCTACATAGCTGTAGATTCGCCTTATCGGAACAAAGGGATATTCCTTCAGGATATCAAGGGTATTAAGGGCTGTAATAGCAGAGATAGGAAACATACAAGTCTTAAGGGACGGAAGGCATTAGAAAGAATTGCGTATAGGGATAACCATTTTAATTCGCTAGCTATAATTGACTTGCACCTTCGGGATCGTGATATTTTCGTGTTTGGGAATTGTTTTATATTAATGGTAAATTGCTTTTATATGTATTTTTAAGAACATTGTTATTATGTTGTATATACAACATATTGACAAATTAGGTTCGCATAAAGTACTATTTTAACTGTAACTTTTAAAAACGTTTATTCTTTGCGTATTTGTTGAACGAGGGGAAAAATTAAATGTCATTTCTTCCTCATTTTATAATAATTATCATTTAAATATAGCCCACCAAGTTTAATAATTACAAATATACAATAAAGGAATTCATGCAGTGGATACATCTCTCTCTATCTATCTCTCATCTTTTTCAGTCTACCCAAGTTAAGTGATAGAGTAAAAGGAACTTACCTTTCTCCTATCTTCTGTTTAATTTATTTTTTGTTTAAGTGAGTTTAGTTTACGTTAAAAAATAATTTAATATATTTATTGTTACATACCAAAACATTTCAATTATAAAAAGTATTAATCAAAGTTAAACTCTTAGCTGTATAATGTTTTCTTTAGAGTTAAGATTGTTTGATTTTGATAAAATCTTCGAAAACAATGAAGCGCATGGTGAGGAAAGAGAAAGCGGACTTAAGAAACAAAATTAACTGCACAACCAATTTTTATGTATACATAAAAACCTCCTTACGCCTAACCAAAAATTAAAAAAAAATGTCGATTTGGTCGAGCCATTTTCAAGTCGCTTAGCAACACATTTGACAACAATTTTTATTTATGTATAGATGAAAATGATGAGAAAATGATTGATGAACAATGACATAGATATTAGTTTCATTGATTTCTTAATTTTAAATTCTATATAGTTTTCTATTTAACTCAAATCTATTCAAACAAATTAATACATAATATCATATAATAATGTACTATACTCGTCAAGACAATCTTTTTGAAAATGGTTTGAATTAACCTACTTTGTTACCAGGCAAAAACTTATAAGAAACTAGCGGTCCGCCCCGGCTTCGCCCGTTTTAAGCACCTGAAAATTCCCGTAAAAATAAACACATTATAACAGAACAAATATATTTCTGTCACAGATGTACTATAAAAATGAAGGATGGATCATACGTTGTCTCCGAACTTTCATACGTGAGACGATTTTATAGTTATCTTTCAATTTATACTTATTTACTGATCTGGTCTAGGTCCTATAGGAGTAACTTTATAATATTGTACTATTTATAATAATTCATAGTATTTTCTTGTGTTTGATTTTACGCGAGTATTTAGTAATTTAAGACTTTTTAACGGATTCTAAACGCGATTAATTCATTATATTATACGCCGTTTCGAACACTTTACAGAGAGCGTGGTCACGGGGAGACACACACAGGGACACACACAGCCACACAGGTAATACAATGAATAAATCGCGTTTAAAATCCGTTAAGAAGTCTTAAATTTCTATAATAATTCGTTTATTTATTTAGTAAACATGTACACATTTTTAAACTATTCATTAGTTTCTTTCAAACGAAATAGAAAATAACGTGAAACTTCTAGAATGTTATTTCCATTTCACGATCCGTCATCTACACTTTACATTGGAACCTTTTGACTTTTATAGCGTGTAACACGTTACAATGTATATAGTGGGATTAAGAAAACATTGTATCGATTTATAATTGACCGCAAAACCGTAAAAAAACACGAAGACAAGAATATGGATAGTAAAAATTCCTTGTATGCCCTTGTGAGTCCCATTTTTATTTGAATGTGATTTGTTTAAACGATCCCATGAGATTAATTAAAAATTTAAAGATTAAAGTACTTTGTGAAGTAACTATGTATTGCTGTTTAAATACTTTCCAGATTCGTTAATTAGGAAAACTAATACTTATATAATAAGTGACAATTATTCCGGTATTAATAGAAAAAGTTGGACAAAAGGCCTTGTTTCCTATGATACTTCAAAGATATGATTTGACGACAAATTTATTTAGAAAATTGCATAAGTTATCCTACTAATATTATAAACGCGAAAGTTTGTAAGGATGTGTGTATGTTTGTTGCTCTTTCACGCAAAGAATACTAAACCGATTGCAATTAAATTTTGTACGTATATAGCTGGATAACTGGAATAACATACAGGCAACTTTTTATCCCGAGATTCCTATGGGATACAGACTTACGCGGGTGAAACCGCGGGGCGCAGCTGGTAGTTTATATTGCCACATAACTGCATTGAAGAGTTTTGTATTTTTAAATAGAACGTATTTAACTCACTAGCTCCACGCTTTACAATAAACAGCCGGTTTTTTTATCCGGTTTCCAAACATCATCATCACTCAAGATATGTAGCTTTTTTACGCCGTACACGAAACTTCTAGATTTCAACCTGGGACTATGAAAATGCGAGGTTAGAATGCTCAATCATCCCGCTCAACCCACTGCTCCATCCCTGTGCTCCCGGCCCGGGGATGGAGCGGTGGGTTATATCAGATTTCCACCAACTAAAACCCCACTGTGTTCCATCGACCCGCTTTAGTGAACCACGGGAGCTGGTATATACGTACGTAACCAGCCTGATCATCCTTCTAAAAAATACATATAAAACAAAACATGTATTTTGTTTATATGCTGTTATCATGCCATCAAAAGATAAAAAAGCCTCCAATTCCGAGGTCATTTATGCTCTTGTAATCTGATTTCTGATTACCTCCCAAATTTGAATACCCCTAATGAACATTTCGTTGTAATGATTCCCTCAGCGGTGTTATACAGAAATAATTAAACACTTTTTTCTCTAAGGATCCATTTTAATTTGCCCGAAAACACTTAACATTAAGTGGAAAATCGTGTTTGGAGTATTTTCTTAATTTTTCGCACAGTGACGGTTGTAATACCGAGGGTAATTCTGGAATGTTCGATGGGAAAGTTTGAAATTTTTCCCGCGGTTCGAAAATCCAGACAGCGAAGCGGGTTGATTGGTTTTCTCCGGCTTAAAACGTTGAAGACAATTTTTCGTAGTATGTTATTTTACGTTTTATGCTCAGTAATAAAATCTTTAGTTGTCACAGAAAGCAAGAATGTTAAATAGTTATCATATTGAAATGACAAAGCTGTGAAATGTAAATGTTTTAAATAGGTAAACTTATATTTAATCTACATACACAGTCTCCAAAACGCGTGAACATAGAATCGAGGCTTTGCGGTTTACCGATAAAAAAATTGTCGGTTTTGGAGGACAGGAAGGCTGAAGAAAATTGATCGGTAAAAAGGATTTAATGCATCTGCCTCTTACCTCACAAGGGGACACGGGACTTAAATTTTTAATTTACTACTTATATAACAAATTTTGTTATTATTAAAAATTTATTAACAAATTGACAATGTTTTTGCCAGACTTCTTTTTCTTCACCCCGATCAATTCCTTTACTCTCCGTCCTTCCAGGAGGAAGGAGGGAATCCTTTACTCCCATCGCCTTACCCTTAAAAAGCGTTTTCGCATTTGCAGAGGCCCAACCACAAATGTTCATGATGGTGATCACTTACCATCAGGAAAACTAATGGCTCCGTTTCCCACTCTAAACACACCCGCCAATACTCTTATTATGCTTGTATCTTTTGCCGGGTTGCCTGGGAGAGATCACTTCTAAGTAAAAAGGCCGTCCAACAAATTATACCCTTTTCCTTTTTTTTATCATTATTGTTTAAGTTTCCTTATTTGTACAATTTTTTGTTGAAGAGTAATATATAAATAAATGAATAAACATTAGTATAACTTTAAAAAACAAAAAAATAACGACTTTCTACCATCGCGAGCGAGTACTTCATTAGAAATTTCCTATCCCCGAGTCACGTCAGATATATCAGTCAGGAGACATCCATCCAAAACAGTTACACGTCTCGAATTGAAGGTACCTAATTTCGTGGCAGCTTTATTGAGAAAGAACGCAATTTGCTGAAATGCGTCGAAACGACAATAGAAAGATGGGTCATTTGATTTAATGCGCCATTGTTTGGCGCCGGTGACAAATGCTGGGGACCTGAGAATAGATAAGGGAAGCTGTAATGGTTTTTCTGATTTGTCGATCTAAACTTGTTGATTTTTCGATAATTGTGGTCCTCTGGTTTTGACTTCTGCTTTTTTATGAGAGACTAGCTGCACCCCGCGGTTTCACCCGCGTAAGTCCCTATCCCGTGGGTTTGAAATATATTGTTAAAAAGAATTAGCTTCAGTAATACATCCCTTTCTGAATAATCTTTTTTCAGGTATTCTAAAGCATTTGCTAATAACTATTTAATATTAGCGAAAGTTACTCTGTCTGCCTTTTTACGCTTAAACCACTGAGCTGATTTGGATGAAATTTTGTCGTGGGAAAATGAAATCTTGGGATTCTATCTCTCTTTGATTATGCTGGCAAAGCCGCGGTCGGAAAGCTATTATATATGAATATACTATAAATCCTATTCCTTAAGAATACTCTTTCATGCTAGATTAATGATGCGTTTCGTATAAATTTTATCTACTTATAGATTATGGTGTAATAAACTCACTGCTTTAATTTACCTATATCTCAAGAAAAGTATAATTTTGGAAATATTTATATTAAATTCAAAAACAAACATTAAATTTTTCAAATAAATGATAAATAACATCCCGTAGCCTATAAATAAATAACATGTGTTCAAACCTGGAATAATTTAATCAAATAAATTGTTATACATTTGTTTATTTGTTGTGGCAATTAATACCTAAGGATAACGATTCACCATAAATTGTTAATTCGTTTTGGCCCGACGTGTGGTATCGATTAAGCTTAATTGTACATAATATATACTCAGAAAGGTATATATATTGTCTATTGAACTCGCTTCTTCACGAATTGGGCCAGCTCGCACAGAAGATCGGCGCGGAATAATAGCTAATGTGTTTCGTTCGGTGAGTGGGGGAGTCGGACCGTATCCTTTTCCTTACCCTCCCTAGACCTTTTTCTGTATTCTCCTCATCAATTCTTTATCTCACATCGTTTGAGACGGCAATCCATTTGCAAAGATTCGTTGCAAAATCATTGGCGGTGGTAGTGCTTACCATCAGGCAACCCAGTTCCTTTGTCAGCTGTGACATAAAAAATAGTAAAATACAGCATAAGACATCAACGTAAAGAAGGTGGTCTTATCACTATTAAGCGATCTCTATTAGACAACCACAAAACAAAGCAAAAGCGGCAATGCAACAGAGTGGTTGCTGAACAAAAATAGATAAATTTTAATTGCATTCCGTGTTCCCATATTACACAAAAATATTAAAAGAATAATAAATATAGTAAAACATTTTATTCGTTTGAATTAAAAACACAAAACCGGATCACGTAAATGATATATTGTATTGTGTTCTAAATACTGGTTTATAAAAAAAAATACAAAATAAAATATGATAAAATGAACCGAGCTAAAAACTTGAATGTAATAAAGACATTTTGCGAGTAAATTCCCTAATTTCGTTCGGAGGGGAAATCACGAAATCCTTTTGTAAACTTCAACGGAAGGTCGTTTATTTTCAACGGAACACTAAAACCACTGCGTGACTTCTCTTTAATTGAGAGAATAATATTTGTAGCTGGTGCAATGAATGTATGACTTGTTTCTATTTATTTAGTCGTTATTTCATTTTATCGATGATCTATTATTTGTACCACGTAGGTAAGACACCTATGGTTAGCAATATTACAATTCACCCACACCACAAATAATCTATAATAATATAAAGCTGAAGAGTGTTTGTTTAAACGCGTTAATCTCAGGAACAGGGCTTGAAATTGAATATTATTTTTGTGTTGAATAATCATTATATACGAACTGGGCAAAACTGGCGGGCACAGCTCGTTACAAATAACTATAAAACATGTAATTATTTTGCTAGGTGAAGTATATTAAAATATATCTGTCTCTTTCTCTCTTTACGTGTGTATCTAACGAATTTTAATGTGATTTAACAGTAAAAGCATTATTTAAAACAAAAATAAATCTCCTAACATTCTACAGTGGATATCCAATTTATAGCCCTCCATCTTATCCGTTTTAGAATTTAATTTGCGGAGAGGAAACCGTGGTATTTTTTACAATGCCTTCCGTATTACAGTTTAGGTGTTAAATGTAACAATAAATTTGAATCACTTTGTTATCGCAGCCGTTTGATTGGATTTGAACAGGCGGCAATATTTTGTTGTAAGCTCATAGATTTGTTACGACAATGTTGAATGAATCTTTTTAGTTAAGGATTACGTGTCTTCTATTGCAATGTGCGCATGCAAAATGTGCTTGTAGTTGTGTGTGTTTGTATGTTCCACTTCTTAATGTCTTAATTAATGACTCCAGCCAATCAAGGGACACTAATATCTAATATATGCAGGAGAGACTGGACACAAATTTAAGTCATTCAGACTGATATGGTTTTGATATTTAATATTTGGAATTCGAGAGGAAAATACGGATATTTTAACAGAACTGAAGCCACGACACATAAGGAAGTACAAATTATATAATGAGGAAAATATTTATATGGTTTATACATTATACCAACCCTCATAGCAGGCCTGTGTCCCAGCAGTGGGAACATATAAGGGCTGATGATGATACATTATAAAAAAGGAATATGATATTATGAGAATGTAAATTTAGTAAATTAAAATTGAGACTTGATATTTTTGCATTTCAACAAAGTTTGATCGTACCAAAGACAACAAACGTTTAAAACTAGTTGGACAAAGGATATCCAGTTGAAGATCGAAGTTATTAGTAGAATATTCATTGTGTTCCACGAATTTGGAGATTTAAATTAATATTGATATTCGTAACAAATACAGAAATTAAAACGACTTTTTGTATATTAAAACGACGTATATTATCGTACTTTTTTAAAGTTTTTTTTTCCTTTCATATGTACGCTGCCTCTGACAGATTTAATGCAGTGTCCACTAAAAATCTGTGAAGAAACCTAACACTAATCAGTGGATATCCGTTTAATAATAAGTCTAATTTGGCACTTATTAGCACAAAATCTTTGCTTTTCATTTTTTTTTTATTTTCATATTTTTCCTTTGAATAAAATATTAACAACATAATTTGATAAAACACCTCGCCAAATACCGTATTTTTTATAAAAAATAGACCCACAATCACCACAATCTGGCTATGTTTAATTTACATATATAAACAATATTATATTAGTTTCGACTTTTGATTACAAATTTCAGAAACTTATCACTGCTAAGTATAAGAATAGAATTCTTAATTAATAATGGCACACTCTTCCTATACTTTAAACACTCATTTCATATCTACAATATAAATCCCTTTAACCCTTAACCCTTTTTACATCTTGGTATAATTAAATCATCCACGTGTATACAATAATGAATAAATAATAAGAAACAATATATATATATTATATATATATATATATATATATATATAATATATATATATCTATTAATACAAAGTATAGCTTATACAATTTCCATGCACAAAGAGCTGGCATTCGGTCTACATCGCTCCTCATTTAACTTAAATCATTTCCATAACTGAATCACTAACTTCGCCGTCACGAAAAATACTTTTGTAAAAATAATTTCGGTTGTTATAACCGAAGTTTTATAACAGACAGCTCGGTGACGATCAAACTTGGTGAATTTGGCGGAATCTGTTCCAGTGTCAGATGGGAAAATGTTTTTTGATGGATAGTGAACGAAAACAGACTGATTCTTATGGGATTTAAGTAGTTTTGAGTAATTTATTTTGCGTATTCATTACTGTGGATTAGTTTGACAAACAGATCATTTAGGGCACCTCAGAAAACTATCTATAAACCAGTGGAATGTTAAATTTTTTTACATAGTGTGCGTTTCTCAGAAGACGCAATTTCTTTGACGTATCGGGCTGGTTAGCAGAAGGTAACTACAAGTTTGTGAGGTCGCTGCCGGTGTCTTGCCATTTTGAAACTACAAACTAATCTAAACTAGCAGTTCTATAGAAAATTCGACAAGAAATTTTTTATGGCAAACTCATTTGTTAACAACTTAGTTCCTATTATTTCTTAACTGTAAAATTTAAAATAATGAATTTATAGGCGAAGAAAAGTTTAAACTTTTTTTTTTCTATATAATATAATAAAACTATGTGCAATCAATCTTAACGATTTTTTTGTTAAAAATGGAATTTTAAATTTATTAGTTTATTCAAATTGGGCTATTTGCCGCTAGTTGTCCGTCGTTTCGCCAATGGTGTATATATTAAAGTCTATAAGCAGTGAAATATTTTTCTTATCAAACTACATCGTCATTTTTGTAATATTAATATTGAAAACTTACTTAGAATAAATTCGTTTCTAATCAAAATTGATTAAATTTCCATTTGACTGCGATATATACATATAAATGGGCAATAACCTTTTGATATATATGCAATACCATTCAATGAATAATACATAATCAAATACGTAGATTTTCATATATCATCACCTATCACGGAGTTTGACATGGTTATGAATATATTCAGTGCGTGTTTATAGAACATATTATTATAGTAGTGATGGAGATATATTTTTAGAACTATGTCATTTTACACAGTTATATTTTTAATGTTGTGTGTTACGCTATCACGACTAAACCACTGTAATGACTCGAACTAATTATAATGAAATTAAAAGTTGAAGATACAGTCATATGTAATTTTCTGGGATTTTATAAGATGACTAGCTGCACGCCCCGGCACCGCTCGGGTAGTCATTTATCGTATAAACTATCCTATCTTTTAGGTTGGATCAAACTGCACATGGTGTGCAAATTTGATAAAAATCGGTTCATAAGTTTTGGAGTCCATCGCCGATAAACAATGTGACACGTAATTTATAATTTAAATTATTTGATTAGTTCTTAAACGAAGGAATTAAATTAATTAATTAAACGGTGAAGGAAAACATCGTGAGGAAACCGGCATGTCCAAGAATTAAAAGTTCGACGGCATGTGACATCTGCCAACCCGCACTTGGCCAGCGTGGTGGATTATGGCCTGAACCCTCATAGGAGGCCTGTGTCCCAGCAGTGGGAACATATATGGGCTGATGTTGATGATGATGATGATTAGTTCTTACTCGATTTCCTTTAGATCGTATCATCCGATTTTGAGTTTACAATTTGTTCCTATATTCCTGAGGATCGTGGCCTTCAAATCGCTTCTCGTAGCAGCGTTTGCGGTTACCACGTGAGGCCACGACCCTAAGAAACTAAGCACTACAATATTCACGGCACTTTTGGATCATGTTACGCTGTCTCCAGCTGGGTATTGCGCAGCTGCCTGCGAAACTGTTGGGACACGACACCCTGGGGCCAGAATTCCGCGCTTCAGAAGGCCGACAGCTGGTCAGTACACGTGCAGCGAATGAATTAAAATTCAAATTGCCCAGCTCCAGGCGCTCGACCTTCACGATGAACTCTGTCTTCACACATATAACATATTTCATTATTTAAGGATAATGGAGACCCTTTCAAATAAAAAAACAAATCGTTTTGCAATTGCTGAAAATCTTTTTAATCACGCTTATGGCTTATCCAAAAAAAAATCGTTAAAGAATCATAAAATCCAGAAAAAAAACTCATTCATAGAAAAATGCTGATGTTTTGCATAATGAATCAAAAGAATTGACACTTTACGGAGATTAATAGCTATAGCTGGAAAACATCGTGATTAAACCGGCATGTCTGAGAAACAAAAGTTCGACGACATGTGACATCTGCCAACCCGCACTTGGCCAGCCTTGTGAACTATGGCCTGAACCCGGAGGCCTGTGTCCTAGCAGCGGGTACAGGCTAATGATGATAGCTATATCATTTATTTTCTGTTCTAATCTAACCAATCATAGATAATAAAAGACGGGTCATTGCAATTTTAAGTGGATATCAATTTATAATTACAGCTTATCACCGATAGCACAGAATAATAAGTACAATGATAGCCTTTAATCTATATTATTCCATAAACATACATTCTATGGTCAAACACTTTACGGAGATTATTTGGGCTTTGATTTGATTATTTATCATAGCATTTTTAAACTTCCTGAAGCACCACTCTTTGCTAGTGAAATAATCATTCAATTCTAACTAGGTACGAATACGAATAACTCGATACCTGCAAAAATAATCAACGTTGCTATGGCAACAGGAATAATAGCAGTTAAACCATCATTATCGACACGAAGGGCGGGAAAGCAATTTTTAAATAATAGCCTCAGAGTTCCCTCTTATTTTCGGGGTCATTAATTACTTGGGCCGCTCTCAAATAAATGAAACACGATTTAAAGAACCTAGCAATGAGGGTATAGGGACATCGGAAATTTCCTCCGTATTTTCCTAACTATGGCTATTACTAACAGGTTTATTAGCTAATAATTATAAATGAAGTCATTGTTCATTCATACCTTACACTAACACTTTGTTTGCCATTTAATTTCTTAAACTAAATTCTCATAACATTTATGTCAGTAGGAGTCTGACATAATCACCTTACTGCCCTCGATGTAGCAGACATCCATTTAAGATTTCCTTCTTTTATAAAAAATCACACTTTGATACAATCAAAACAATTATCTCACTTGCTTCCTATACATAGTACGTATATATACGTAAGGAAATGAAATTAGATTTTCTCATTTTATTTCCATAAATATATTCCTGGCAATCCTAATTATTTATTAATATGGCGTTTATTATATCGTCACCCATATGTGTACAAAGTTTGAATAAAATTCGTCCGTTTAAATCGAGTCAAAATCGAGTCTAAAGGAGCCGATTAATTCGGTGTGTTAAAAAAGCACACAAAATCATACAAATTGAAGACTAGCCTGGTAGTTAAATGTTATTTACTATAATGTTATCTATAATTCAACCTACCGCAACGAAAAGCAACAAAAATTAAAATACATGAAAAAAAATTACAAATCGTAAATCGTAATATTACTGAAGACGTCATGCGTAGAAATGTTGAGGAAAAACAAAAAGTGAATTTCTTTCAAAATATATTGAAGATTCTGGATTACTTGCAAATTTACCCTCATTATACGAAATATACTACGCACGCATGTTATTACAGTTTCTTTGTATTGGGTTTAGTACTAGCGCTAGTGTTTTATTTTAATTACTCCATTATCATGTCAACACTACGTGACAACACAATGCCGTAAAAGACTTCCTTCTCTCTCAATAATAACATCACAATTAAATTATCACCTATTTACCATAACATATTAAAACCCTTTCAGTTAACTGAAGATGTCATATTTTCATGTATCAATATCGATAATATTATCAATAAATTTTACTATTTGGTTTCTTTCAAAGTAATAGTTTTTGTTGAGTTTAACCTGTTTCTTTTCGTCCAGATCCAATCCGACAAAGCTGAGTCGAGCGAAATAATACAATTCAATTTAGAAATCTAATAAAGATACAGCATGACGTCAAGGACCGTAAAGTAATATAAAATTATTGCTATTCGATGGCTTATGATATTATTCACACTATCATTAAACTAGCGGTCCACCCTGACTTTGCCCATAGTACATGTATCAAGGATTGTGTTCCTATACAACAGTGAAGAGATCCTGAGATTAACGCATTCAAACAAACAAACCCAGATTTACATTATTATTGGAAATCCAAAAGTATCTCTGCCTATTTTTTAAGTTTATCAAGTGCATTGCCAAACCGGAAACGTTGATGATTGAACAGATTTGTATAAATTTTGATCTATGGATAGATGCGGTACCTAAGTGCAGTACCAGTAAATTTGGGATTGTAGTTCCTATAAGGAAAGCATTGTAACTTCTTCAAAATAGATGTTAAAACTTCTCTTACTTCTGTAAAATCAAAAAATTGTATTCAAATATTCATTAATACTAACGCGGCACATTTTTTTATTTATTCATTTGCATGAAATAAAATGTTTAATGCATTTTTTTATTTTTTGAGTCTACTATTTTTTTATTTTTTGAGTCTACTATAGCATTAATGAATATATGCAAGGAATCCATGCAATGTTGTCCGCTTAAGAACCATAGGACAGCTGTTTTTTGTCATCATTGTTATGTACCATATTTATATATTATGTAGAATTAAAATGTAAAATTGATGTTATTTTAATAGAGCAACTACAGAGTTTCCTACCAGCTCTTCTTTGTACAAACTTCTTTCCGAAGCGGTCAATGTTAATACAGTTTCATGACGATTCAAATATGCTTTTCGGAGGCCGGAGGCCCATATCCTTTTCCTTACCCTTCACAGTTCTTTCCTTTATTCCTATCGCCAATCCTTTCTTAATCCCTTCCCAAAAAGTCGGCAATCTATTTGTAGAGGCGTAAGGTCTGCAATGGACCTTATGCGTCTGCAAATGTTCATGGGCGGTGGTAGCGCTTACCATCAGGCGTCCCACCAGCTTCATTGCCGACTGTAACATAAAAAAAACTGCTTATAAAAGAAGTCTAATTGAATAAATAAATGTTCGATTTTGAGTTTGAGTATTCCACTTAAATGTAAACACAGCACAAGCCAGCGATACGAATAATTTAATAATCCAAGGTGTTTGTATTATCATTGGAGTAACGGCCGTTTTATTGTGGCCCTCTGCGACGCGATTATGTGTAATATCTTTCACATTTGACCGCTTTCGTTTTGTTCTCATGAATTATTTTGTTGAAGCAATTATGTGCGTTAAATTGAAGTGAATTTTATATTTACTACGTTAAGACTTACTTTTATTTCGCCACATAGTTTTTATGTAGATTCTAGAAAGATTATTTACAATTCGAATTCGAGCAAAGCCAGGCGTGCAAGCTTCTATAAAAATGTTTTAAACTAGATGTTCCCAAACTTTGGCTGTAAAATACAAATGTTATATAAGGATTTGGTATTATAGTATTTCACGCTTGTCCATGTTAGGTATTTTATTATATGGTGACTGGACCATTCCTCTTTAATCTTATTAAATTTACCAATTTGCCGTGATAGTAAACTATCATCTTTTTTGGTTTATCAAAAATATTCATATGCAGTACTTTGTATAAGCGATTGTATATTAATTTAAATTCATTCAATTTACTTCGAGCTACATTTCCAATTGGAATTTACGTAATTTTTTACAAAACCATTCCCAAATTTCAGACCAAATAAATAACGGTTATTAATAAAGACAGCCATGTACGACGTACGCCATCTACCACCTGCCCTGTCGAAACCTAAAATGCATTCATTAGTTTCTTTCAAACTGAACCCATCATACATAAAATACAGTAAGAACATTCTAGAATAAATTCGCCCTCATCTCACCAAGTTTAAATCCACAGTATACATTTGTTTATACCGAATGAACCGAAGTCTGGATGATCCTGTGTTTATAAAAAGCTTTTAAATAATGTATTAGGCGAACAAACGTCCTTTTAATGTGTGTACATAATATTGGAATATCGTTTCATGTGTGCGCTGTGTACCCAATGTCTTTGTTTTAGCTCAATTTTTATTGAAAGAATTTGTCATTTTTTGTATTTTATATGTAATAATTTGACAAAGAGTTATCAATTTTCATCGTTGTTTTCGTCTTTTAGCGGTTTCTTATTGAATCAAATCAAATAAATCAAATCAATACATACGTTTGAGACCGAAGACGCCACATAAAAACACATACACAATATACCTATGCATTTTTCTTTTTGTTATCACTTAAAAAGGATAATTATCAAACGAAAAAGCATATTTATCGCTGTCTCAATTTCTATATCCCGATCTCTCCTAATAAACATCACCACATTCACTAAAACATTTTAACAGTATATTTTAGGTCAATTTGAAATATAGATTTAAGATACTAAATAATTTATATTTTAAATTTCGTTGACGTTCATTAAGATACATGATTCGTCACTGTTTTCTCATATATAAATTCTACAATCAATTAATTATAAACCTATATTTTATAGTGTTCAGATAAATGCCCTGTCGCATTCTTGTTAAACAGATAACGGGAATAAATGTTCTTTTAAAAGCTATAAATAGAAAATCAATACATTAAGTATTGATTATGTTTTCGTGAATGCATATAATGCTTAATAATAATGTGTGTGTGTGTGTGTGTAAAAATAATTGAAAATTTATCTACAATTCTGTCACTTTCTCTTTCCTAATTATTTGTCATAAGAAAAAAGAAACAAATGTATCAATAAAAACATAATTGATTCAAAAATACGTGTTTGCTTAAATAAAATATACGTATTAAATTTAAATTTATTCACAAAAACTAAATGTATTCTATTTACATTACCGTTAAAATAAAAATTGTACAAGCCCCAAATAACGTTGTAAAAATTCAATTTACTAGCTGAATTGTTGGCCGTTTTGAATATGTCCTAATCGTGCATGCTATGCAATTATACTGTGGTCTATGTCATTGAAATTTGCGAAATAATTATAAATTGTTTCAAACATTTTATGAGACACAGTTCCAACGAAGGCCGGCAAAAAACATGTAACACGTCCAACGCTACAAGTATTTATGGACGGTGGTGTGTCCTACCTGCTACTTTGTTTGCTCTGCCAAAAAAATAAATGTAAAAAAAATATTATGATAATAGGCACCGTTAAAACCGATCCCATACCCACCATCATGATCATCATAGTTGGCGGTACACCACTGTATGCTATATTTGAAGCTTTGAAACAACTTACCTACGGTGTTCTCGATGTATTACGACACAAGGTCAATGAAATGAGCGTTCGTATCTATTAAAGGCTGAGAAAGCACGTGTACCACCTGTGTTACGAGTGTGTATGGGCAGTGGTGATCACTTAACACCAATTTTTTTGAAGTCTTATGTTAATATTTTTTTTTACAATACTATATGAAACAGATACAAACAAACTATAGTCCCGTACTAATTATCTGTATTACGGGGAACGATAGCCTTTCATTGATATACTTGAAAAGAAAATTTTAAAGAAAAAAAAGTAATCACAAGGCGGGATTCTAACACGCGTCATATGGTGAATCGTGGCATTTGCTTGAATTGTCATTTTCCTTCAAACCTTTATCATCTGTCATCGGCGTCGTATAATGCACATTAAATACATTCATTATCTTATTTTTTCTACAAAAAAAAAAATCACCAACATCCCAAGGGTCGTCCGTCGTGACTTCAAACTCTAAAAATGAGACCACATGACAACAATCAAACTCTAAAAATGTGGTCCCTTTTTGACCATGACAACAATGTTCTATCAAACACAAAAAGGAGCATCAATCAGTTGATAACTCACGGAGTTTTGGAGCAATAAAGTCAAAAAACAGTCCTCAGAGCACCTCCTTCGTTATTGGTACATTGGTTGACAAACGCTTTCAGCTTAACACTTAGATAACAAAACACATTTATGTCGTTCGTACAAGTCCCATTGTGCATTCCCAGTAACAGCCAGCAATAACCAGATATAATTACTGTCGGAGCTTTGTGGAGTCAATTGTTTAAATTCAAAGAATGGACCCGATTATCCAGTTGAGTTTCCTTCATTGTTTGGGGGCTATGTGTAGCGTGTCTGGGGGTTTAGATCAAAAATCAATGTGGGAGTCGAGCACGCTTCCACCCCGCTCTGGGGAAGTACCACACCCCAACAGAAACCGGCACGAAATAGTAGTATGCTACGTATGCTACTGTGTTTGAATGGGGAAGCCGGAGTCCCCAATCTATTCCCCAACCTTTCCAGTCCATTCCTTCTTTCCGGTTGTCGAATCCTTCCTTATCTCTGACTCCTAAAAACGGCCAGTGCATGTTCATGGGCGGTGGTGACCGCTTACCATCAGGCGAACCACCAGCTCAATCGCCAGCTATGACAAAAAATGAAATATTTCGACTTAGTCTAATCAAATATAATGTAGATTGATATTATTTGTTAGTTTTCGATATTTGATATACCGTTGGTGTTTACATACTCAAACTCGTCCATATGTTGATTCAATTAGATTCCATCTAGAAGCGCGTTTGCATCGTTACAACATACATTAATATTAACCATTACCAACGGTTCGGAGAGCAGTATCTACAAAGTACGCGCAACAAACGATGCAGATACTCTTTTGAAATCATCTACATTTTACATTTTGATTTTTAATAAGTTAAATCATAAATATTTTATAAAACAAACAATGCTATAGAACATATACTTACATGAATGGAATATCTAAATGAATA